>NW_009610282.1:25359-44187 GCF_000690535.1 Cariama cristata
CCCAAGATGGAGCTGGTTTTGCCCATCTAATCAATCACATTTGAATGAGTAATTTTAAGGGCATTTCATTTAAAACTCTGTTAGATAATCTTGCTTAAACCAGGGGAAACAAATGTACAGGACTGGAAGAAGAACCTAATTGAAACTAGAAAAGGAAAACACTGTGATTATAGGATTCCAAAATGCCTGACTACCAAAGATATGAATGTGAAACAAAATGCCCTTTGTTTGACTCTCCATTGAGTGTTACCGCCAACATTGCCAGAAACCTGCATTATTATTCATAAACAGAATTCTCCAGAACACCATATAACTGTCATACAAGCAATATGGATTGTATTGTGTCACAAGCAATTTTCTTTTTTTTGTTTTCTATAACAGCTTGGCACAACCTTTCTTTGTCCCTGGCACTGATGCCCATTTTCCTGCAAATATATGTGGAGAAAAAAATGAAGCCAACACCTGTAGCCACTCATATGCCGAGCTTTCACAGCTGCAACACCCACATGCCAACCTCCAGAAAAGGTCTTTCCCAGGAGTGGCTCTGAGTTTGGGGCTGACTGGTTCCCAACTGCCTCCTTTGTTGTTGGCTAATCCAGTGCTCATGAGACACCACCATCAAAGGCAAATGCCACTTATGTATTGATAATCTTACTACTTGACTATCCAAATTCATCAAGCTGCATACTTTGTAAGGGGGAGAGAGGAAAGTCATTATTTAGCTATTAAAAATGACTTAAATCAGTTCCTGCCCACCTTTCTGAAAAGACTTCAAAAGCTTTGGGAAATGGATGACAGTCAGTGACAAGACCAAAACCATATGAATCTTCTGTCTGACACTTACTGAAGTGTTGACAGCCCAAGCCAGATGAAGTTGTATTATATTTAATGCAGATGTGTCATTCACTTTAAAAGAAACAGCTGCTTTTAATTTAAATTTAATTTACAATGGAGTCAGAGATTATCAAATGCCATTCCCCATTCACATCCAGCCCCCATAGAAAGGAGTATCAGATAAAACCCATGCGAGGTGGTATACTTTGCTAAAGCTGGCTACGTACGGGGGAATGTAAGGAAAAGTGACAATGGTAGACAAGGAATCAGGACACAGTGAGAACAGGCTGTATTTGAAGCTAAACTTTCAGAGGATGATAATCAAAGACTATGCGAGCTCATAGAGCATAAGATCAAAGGTCTGCCTAGCCTAGTGTCATGTCTCTAGCTGAGGGCCAGATACTATGAAATGACTGTGAAAATCAGAGTTTGTGGGGAGGGATCATTCCCCTTCCCAGTTTGCAAGACTTACGATTTATGGTCTTCTTGAGCCAAAGAACCAACCAGGCCATCGTGTTTAATCCTGTCATTAATTGATGGTAGAAACACTATAGGATTTGTTACGAGTTGATCTATGATAAAGCACTCAGATCTACTGTCTACAATTTTAATCTTCCTTTAAATCTCAAGGTTTTTCCCTGTGACCCACAACTCTAGACCTTTCCACAAAAAGCTGTTAAAAATAAGGCAATAAGAACAACAGCTACAGATCGTTACCCCATATATTACCCCACAAACCCAGCTGATTTCTACTGTCATATTGTTGTCTTCTTTTCCCTGAGTATTTTTTACTTAGATTACAAATGCTTAGCACCAAAGACACTTTATTTTCTTTTATATCCCTAACCCTCTTCTGTTAATATAAGTAAAATAATAACCTAAAAGAACAAGTAGCCCAAATTCCTCTACAGTTCTTTGTAAAAAGATTAAAAAGAGATCAGTTAAAAACCGTGACTGATTTTTCTGATATACCAAAGCAGAGATATCTGAATCCGGGGGTTTAATTCTAAATCATTTCATCTGCTTTCTTTTTATATTTCTGATTTATATTTACACATTGGAAAATAATATAATTAAATGCTTGTTGAAGTAACACTTGATATTTACAGAGCATGCTTTATCAAGGCAGTCTTGAAAATATGCCACAAAATTTTTGATTGATGGTGTATGCTAAATAAATGAAACTTTACTCATCTGAGCAAATAAAGGAGAAATGCTAAATTTTTTGAAATAGTGGGTGTTGTGAGAGAAAATATATATAATCTATCAAAAAGGAAAACAAATACATTTGGTTTTGCCGTTAATAGAATGCAGACATTATAGTAAGATGAGTGAAACTGAATACATTCTGTAGTAAAATGAGTGAAATGGAATACATTCACTCACTACTTCTTACTAATGAACACTGAACAAAAATTAACATAAACTTCTACAAACAGTTTAATTGTAAACACTTTGCTTTATGACAAAATTCCGTGAATCCAGGAAAAATATTTTGGTTTTAACCTTTGATGTTCCTGTGTTCACCTTATGTGGTAAAACTGATGATAAAAGGAGCAGTAGTACTGAGAGTATGGAAGAATATTTTCAGTTCACTGCTAACAGGAGTGATGAAAGTAAAATCGTCAATGAAGACTAGAAGCTTTAATATTAAAAGGTTTCAGAGAAGCCCAATAGTCTGCCCTATGCAACTAATTGCTGTTGAACTTCAGTGGAAGCTGTGCACTATTTAAAGTCACTCACTATTTTGCATTGGCAAAATATTTTACTTTTTGCTGATAGAAGATTGTTCTACTGTTAAAATGATGATGCTTCTGAATGCAAATCTTTGAGTAGAGAAGTTAACGTTTATATTTGCCTCAAAATCTGTGTTTTCTCAGAGAAATTATTACATTTTACCTTGGAACAAACCTAGAAAATACATGCCAAAAACATTAGAAACTGCATATAAATATTTGTAGAGTAAAAAGAAGTTATTGTCATAGTAACTTGGGCCCCAGATTTGCAGACCTACTTATAGTGATATAACCCAGAGACACTCTGTTCTTTGGCAGGTAATGCATGACATTGGTGAAATGCAAGATCAGAATTTAGCCCAGGGACCTCAAATTCATTTTTAATCCTAAATCAACCTTTAAAAATCTCATGCAGAGGAGGATAAGTATAGCTCAACAGAAGTTACATTTTACATTTCGTACTAACTTGCTTTACACAAATCAGAATGAGTAATGTGTCTGCTGAATAAGTTATTTTAAATTTTGGTACATCTTAAGACTAACTAATGTGCAGGGGAGAGGTTTTGGCACTTTGGTGAAAGCTTATTCGTTGTATAAGATGTGCAGCATTCAAGTGCAGAGTACTGTATTCATCTATTGTACTCCCAAACCCAGGAAGTAGTTGCTGATAATGATTTTAGATGAGGCTTTATCAGCTTCATTTTATAACTATTCTTCATTCATAAACAACGGCCATAGAATGAACAACAGTGAAAGCTGGAAGAAAAGAAAATATTGCTGAATCTTCAAATTCTCTAATAGTTGGAAGGGGAAAAAGAATTGAAAAAGTGGTTCTGCCTTGACAGCACTAGAATAATTTCTTTTGAAAAGAGCAAAACCCTTCAGAAATAATAAAAACAAACCCACAAACAAAGCACAGGTTCTTTGTGACCTGATTATGAAACAGCCCTGTACTTACCTGCACTCCAGCTTTCACAGAGATAAGAGTTTCAGCCTTCATGGACTGACAGAGACTGATGGTCCAGAAAGGAGCCTGAACAAGTTGTACACAGAAAGGGGAATGCAGTGAGTTTAGCATTAATAAAATGAAATCCTTTTCACTGAATATATAGTTGGCCCTTTGAACTCATTGTTGCATATTTTTTAGCAAGGCTTGCTAACACCCGCATAAGGCTGAGCGTGTAACAACCTTACAGGACTCAGCTACCATAGCCAAGATTTAAAAAGACAAAGTTATCCACACCCTCAATCATTCATTGAGGATTAATTAAGAAACTCCCCTTGCTACTTAATTATTTCCCAACAATTTAGTTCAGGATTTCATGTGTTTATCTATGATTCAGCTGAAGGATCTGATATAGTTACTGCTGAAAATAGGAAACTGGATAGATGGACTGGAGATATGTTTCTGCGTGGCAGTCCCTGAGTTCCTGGGTTCTTGTTTCATATCTGAGCACCATTCACGACGCAGTCAATACAGGTTCTTCACTGGGGTGCTTTGGATCACCGTCTGGAGCCTCTGCAGACTCGAATCAGATGCCCAGAGCTGGGCGTTGCAATGCACACTTATGTTATAACTTTCTGTATTTCATGCTGCAAAAGGGAAATGGGCACACATCTCTTTTTTTTTTTTTTTTTTTCTTTTCCTGAAGCATTTCATTTCTGAAATGAAAACAAAAAAGGCAAAGCTGACTAGTTTCCTGCCTTGCTTTCTGGTGAGAAATTTTTGGATCAAGCTGAAAGTGAGACATGAAGTTTAAATTAGACACAGAGACACCAGAGCTAGAAAAATCCAGTAACTACAGTCATGATTTGACTTGATATAATGTGTTTTCAAGTTTACAGCCATGGGATTTCCACTTCAAAATAATGAGAAAGGAAGTGGATGCAAAGAAATTTGACTGTAGAAAGCTGCCAGCAGAGCTACAGTTTGATGGTGTTTTCCCCAGAGAGAGTGTTCATATCATAGTGAAAATATAGAGCAGCAGTCCTGTAAATGTCAGCAAGGCCAGATACCACTAGAGATTTATACCGAGAGACAAGGCCATTTTCCATTTAATTCAGAATTGAATTCAAAAGCAGACAATTTAGATCTTTGATTTGAAGTATTCTTTCAACGTCAAATCCCATTAGAAAATTAGGACCTGATTCTCATTTTTTATGAGAATCTAAATGAGAATGTATAACATTTGCAAAGGAGAAACTGTATCTATGACAACACTAAAGTTTGGGATTACCTTTTTTTTTTTACTATTCTAGAGTAATCTGAACTGGACTTCACAGAGATGAGAATCATATCCATGAAAAGCCTGGAACCTTCAGGAGCAGAAGTATAGATATATACTATGGAACTAAAGCAAACTGAGCTGAGAGGTAGAGTTAGGCTGTTACCTCAAGCAGCGCTAGAAACAAATACTAGGTATAAACATACATCCACGTCTCACACTTTCTTTGAAGAAAACTCCTCTCAGATAAGATCTCCAGTAGCAACCATAAGGCAGATCACTTTGTGAAGAACCACAGCTATAATCCTACAAAATCTATGGATATGAACTTGGATTGGAGATGGAGTCAAAACCATACAGGGAAAAAAAGTTCTGTTTTAGTTCAATGATAAAATGTGGACAGCTATGATTTGGCCTAATATAATGGCATCCAGGGTTGAGGAAACCTTTTGAAGCTAGTACACACAATAGCATGCTTTCTCCATAACAAATTTAACTAACAGACCTGTGAAGTTCCTTAGTGGTACAAAAACTAGGAATCATCAACCTGAACGGGCCACATACAAACTGCCTAAGGCACTGCCCCCTGTTTGAAAGGATTTTCCCATTTTACTAACAAGAAGGTGGGGGTGGAGGGTGGGATTTAAAAGAGGAGAGCAGAAAAACTGCAGAAGAATGCAGAGTAATCAACAGGAACCCTCACAGCCACTTGTAGCAGAAACCTGAGGAACAGCCAAGAGTGAAAGAGCTTCTGGGCAGAGACTTGTTCAAGAAGAGCGTTGGAATGAGGAATGAATAAATTGCCTCCCCTTGCTTCATCCCTGCCGTCTGCAGAGAACTTGAACCTGAATAAACAGATGGCACCATAGGAAGGCAAGTCCTAATCTGAAGTGGAAGCAAGTTGCAAACCTCTTACTTCCCTCCCCAGCCCCAGTGGCTACCCTTGAGTCAAAAGGGGTATCAATGATGAAAACAGATGAAGAGAAATCTAACTGTATTTAAAATTTCTGCTCTGCTGGTGTCATATTAATTGTTTTGGGCGGCATTCACCCCTTTTTGAATTTTTCTATATGTCTTGGCAGTTAGATAGCGGAAGTTTAATCTCCCACTCAAATTATGTCGCATATACGCATGAAGTACAGCAGTGGGGAAATGCAAAAGTATACTGCCTCCGGTAGCTGGTACTGTGTGTATAATTATTTACAATGAGTAAGCAATTTCCTTCAGGTCAGACATGCAGAAAGCTTCTTACATTTGTGAAGACAAAGACGGTGATCTTTGTTACTAGTATGAGTAGTAGCTTCTTTTACCTAAAGTAAAAAATAACACCAGCAGTGAAGAACTAAACAGAATTAGGCAAAAGAATACATTCTGTATGAATATTTTTCTAGGGTTTTTAGAGGTGAGAAATGCAATTTTTTTTTTTTTTTCTTTTTCAATGTGTGGTTTGTGCCTCTGCTTATGCATTCGGTGAATACAGAGTTTCAGAACTCATCTTTTTATAGGCAAGATTGTTTAGTGACTAGGCTAAAGCTACTTTGTCAGGACCCAGAGATGCATGACGGGGTACCTCTGCAGAACTGGGCTTTGTGATTTCCTTCTTGTCTATACAGGCCAAACTGTAATCATGAATCTGAGACCTTCCAAGCACCTAGAAAACTGTTCTGAGGATTGAAATCACTATCAGAGGAAGTTCTCTGTAACTAACAGCCAGATTCATCCCTGTTGTAACTTGGTTGGAGTCCCTTAGTCACAGCTGATTGTTTTTATGAAGCAGATAGTGTAGCTGAATGAGATTTAAGGAACAGTTGGAGAAGCTGAATATGAGAAGCTCTTGTTTTCTGGATGTTAGTTTCTCCTCAAGAAAAAAAACCCAAAAGTACCACTACTATGCTATATACCCAAGTCAATGCTGTCTACTATTTTACTTCATTTCAACACAAAATTAAATTTATTGTCTAAAAGGAAACTATTACAAAGCAAACTGATATTCTGGGTGCCTGATTCTGCCCCTAGCCTTCTCGCTTGTCATATCTCCATCTATCTTCTTAGAGCTCTTTGAGTTCATAGTCATCAAAAGAACATGATGAAAGGTGGTAGATGAACTGTTTTGCAGGGTTATAACAAATCTGGCTATTATTTTCTATATTGAAAACAAACCTCAATGTTTTTTAGTTCTCAGAGGATCTAACTGATGCCTTCACCAATTGTATTGCAAGCACAGTAAATTGCAGGGGGAAATTCTGACCTCATTGAGGGCTAGGGGAAACTGCGAAGAATTCAGTGGGGTTGTGATTTCATGTGTTGTGGCTATCCTGGGGTCTCTGCACTGTACAAAATGTGCCCATTAGTGTAAGGCTGCCCCAGACTTTGTAACTTCTTGTGCCTCACTTTACCAATGGATCCACACAGAAACAATTGTCCTATTGTAAGGAGTATCTTGTGTGCTTGCTGTAGAATGATGCTCTTTGCTTATTCACTGACGTCTGTGAGTGAGAATAGGACCTGAAATCAGATGATGAGTGTGTGAAGTCGGCCAACATAGAAAGAACCTAATAATATACATCTGTTATCAGAGTGGTAGCAAATGTTTTATGCTTATAACTTTTTAAAGTGTGCCAAGCAAACTCTTCTATGTACTATGTGACTGCTACTCCTCAACAATGTGCTTTGAAGGATCTGTCCTTTGAATAGGGACAGATCTCAAGAAGAGGTGGAATTGCAGGCAGAGGAAAATAATTTATGCTGGTATGAAGCAGTATTGCATTTTGCCACAGCAAACACTATGCAGTTCATGCTAACAGGAAGTATGTTAAGAGAAAGACAAACAATAAAAATGCTTCTAATGCATTTATTATTGTAAACATACATGTATTATATTTAAACACTCTGTATAACTTACTTACTGCCACAGGCCAATTAGATCATCTCCAATCACATGTGGAAAGAGCTCAAGCTAATCTAATTTGCCCAAGAATGCTCCATTTATTTCTGGGTTTCTGATGTTTTTATACCATTACAAAATGATCACTAAACATGCCCTCCAGTATGGAGCCTCTGAGCACTCAGAAATGCGAGTTCAGAGGACCGTCCTTCTAGCAAAGCAGTGATAACTGACTGTACTTCTAAATTATGTTGCTTAATGGTCAATAGACATCTGATGCTAAATAGGGAACACTTGGCTCTACACCTGCAAAAACTGCTGCTAACATTCAATTGGAAATAAAGTCAACTGCTTTATGTCTATCAGAGGAAGGAAAAAACCTCACAACTGCCTTAATTTTCTTAGTTCTGTGGCCTTTGACCTCCGGCAGCGTTGATCTTCTTTGTAGTGGATTGGATGACTCAGGAATTTTAGTTCTCAGGATGTTTTAGTTCTAAGTTATATGCTATTCATTCAGACTCCTGACTGTATGACATATAATCTAAGGCTATAGTATTGTAAAACTTTGTGCAAAAAAAGAGAAAACCAGAAAAGAGTGCATGAAGAAAAGTCTGCAGTGATATTTGGTGTCTTTGCTTATTTTGTTACAAGAAGGGCTGGCTCCACATTAAAAACGCCAATGGAGAAGACATTGGTGTCATTTTACCATACTGTCCTTAAATGCATGGGTATTTTATAGTTGAAAATTTTGTTACATTTTATGAAAAATCTAGAGTGTGCTCACAATTTGGCAGACGTGTCTAATTCACAGGCAAGGGGTACGCATCACTGTGTAATGAGTTGAAGGCTTGGGGTTTATGACAGGAAGCGTTTAGTTTCTTTATATTTCAGATGGGTTACATTATCTCATTATTTCTCTCTAGTGGCATCAGCGTTTATCATATGGATCAAGTTAGCGCTAATAGTCCGTTTTGCCTCCTTGTCATCCTCACTAGAAGCGTTCAATCAGTACACTGACAGAGTCTGAACCACTAACTTAAAGTTGGGTTCTTTTTTTTCTTTCCATTGCATTTCTCTTAATGCATGTAGTACATTGTATTTCACTGTCGTTGGGGAGTGTCATAAACATCTAGAAGACTCCTACACAAGTTTGTCTAAATATTTTCTCGGTAAAACCAAGACTGCGACTGTATCCATCAAACCCCAGCAATATTCCCTGCCATGTGAGCCTCATTCAAGCGGTGTTCTGTGGCTGTAGTTGTAACTGCATTAAATGTCTTCAATAAAACTACTTTTCCCTGGAGTGGTTGAAGTAAAACATAATATTTTAGTTATACACTGTATCTCACATGAAATGTAATGATCTGAACTTACAGTGTGTTAAAACCCTTTGTCACAGCACAAATTGAACAGTAGGCAAGGTCTAGTGTATGTTACAGGACATTAAAATGAGCATTCAACAAAAAGAAAATCATAAGCTGACTCTGCCATAAATCTTGTGCACCCCTGGTGGCTATTAAAATTCCACCAAAATTCACATGCTAACGATGTGATTCCAATCAATCCAATTTATCAACCTTGCGGGCTGATTAAAGCCATCGCACCATTGTGATTAACTCATTGCTGCTGGAAGTAGGATTTTGCAAAGTACAACACGAAGCGGAAGCTTTGGCTTGCTTAAGACTGAGAAGTTAATAGGAAGCTATAAACTTTAAGAAAAACATTAGGCCAGTTCATAAAAATCTCTGTGTTCAGTAAGGACTGATCCCTTTTCCTTGACATTTTTAAGCATTCGTCTGCTCAAGCAGCCAAATAATTTATAGTGTAACCATTTTCAAACACCATTCATATATACTCTTTAAAGCTAGGAGTTTCTTATCCGTCCTGCTCCCACTTCTGCTCTGGACTTCAGCCTCCTCTTTAACAAAGCAGGGAGGTGTCCATTTACAGACAGGGGGAAACAGCTCCATTAATCACAGAAAAGGATTCTTTATGTAGAGAAAAAGCAAGCTCCATACTTTTTCCACATAAAGATGTGATATTCATGTGGAAATGGCCTGAATTAGTTTTTATGAATAGGGCCCTTGGTGACTAATTCTTTTCTGGGGAGGGTAACAGGCAAATGTTATCCAGATGCATTCCTCTGGAATTATTCCCAGTTTCTGGAAGTGAAAACTACTGTACCTGTAGTACAATACAGGGCAGTCAGTGAAACTTGATATCAATATAAATAGTGCAAGTGTTCCCTTCACTTCTCACCATCGCTATAAAAATGTGATCTGCTGTAAACATCTACCAAATGACCTTCCAGTAACTCAGTAATACCTGTACCTATACACACACCGATCTGTGTATGGGAGGGGAAGGTAACTCTGGGAGATTGTAATCCGCCTCAACAACTGAGTCAAACAAAGGTCTTCCAGCTTGGAAAACTTTCTGACTCTGGCCAACAAAGGGAAAGATGAGAAAACTAATGTTTACTTATTCAATTTAAAATGATTTTTAGGATGCAATCGCTATACCCATCCTGCTTAGGTAAGGTCAGTGCATTAATTTAGGAGTCCAACGGTACAAATAATCACAGTGATACTAACAAAAATGCTCCTGCAACACCCTTTTTACAGTTTATTCACGCCGTACTACCTTTCAGACGTAAAGGTCAAAATACTTTAAAGAAGCGGTAACTGCTCTTATGCTCAAGGCATGGACGTGGGGCAAGAGGATGTGAAGTGACTTGCACAAGCCATTCAGCAAACATTTCCAGTGGCAACGTCAAAGATTAGCAAAGTTGAGCATTAGTAAGTCCTTAACAAAGAGTTCTAAGTAAAGACCAGCCTCTCAGTTTGTCTCCAGTGTGGAGATAAGTGGCTTCTCGTAACTGCTGGAACAGTTTGAAAATACTCCTTCAGAACTGAGAACAAACACTGCAGTCATAATGCACTGTCCAGCGATTTGCCAGACGAAAGAAGAAAAAAATCTCACATTCCTGATATAGCAAAGCCTATTTTTAACCGTACAAGGTTTATTTGTTCATATGTATTTTGATATTTCTTTGTAACTACAAAGCAAGAGGAGACACAGGTCCAACAGAGACTATGCTTCAATAGTGTGTTTGACGGTCTGCATGGTATACACTGCAATACTATATAAGATACAAAGGTGAAGGAAAAGTGGATTCAGGACTAGTTACTACTAAAAATGGTAAGTTTGTTGCATTGGTTGTTCTCTGAAGCATAATCAAGACTAGACACCAGCTATGAACATTTCAGTGGCCAGTTGGGAAGACGGTCTGATTTGGATCCCTCATGGATCATTTCTGACTGTTGTGACATTAAGAATTTCTAGGTATTTGGAAAAGGGTGTTGACTAGTGCTAGTCAGCTACTCAATGTCTCTAGATTGGAAAAGGTTGCCACTTAACTTTGAAAAGTAGGTTAAAATAGTGTTGACAGATTAAAATTTGTATTAATGAGTGAAGAGACCTGTGCCAATATTCTCTCCAGTGTATTTCTGCAATAAATGACTGGGAAAGCAGATAAAGCAAAAGGAGGTATTACCAATGCAAGCATAATGCCAGTACTGGAGTATCCATGCGTTACGTTCCTTCTGTTTCTTTAACAGAGTGCAGCTGCGCTAAGAACAGTCCTGTTATAGATGATCTGCACCCATACTGAGAAGTACAATTGTACTTCTCCATTTTTCAGACTATCTTAAAATTAATACGCAATCTGTAGTGTACAGTATTTTGGTGTTGTCTGTCATCTCCATTTGTATCACTGTCAGGTAGATATCCATATAACTATTTGAAAGCACCTAGCTGCATTTATTACAACCTCCAGGCATCCGCTCACGCCTCCACCAAGCACACTGATCACCCTCCACAAGAAATAATACTTCTTTCAATATTATCCAAACTACAAAGCTTTTAAAAATTCACTGTCACATGTAGATGCTTTCACCAGAGAACCATCTTCTTGCTCTAGTCCTAAGCATAGGTTTTCCTTCAAAAAATATAATTTTGTTAAAGCCCATCATTAGTACTATCAAGCCTCATACTTCTGTCATATTTAAGGCACCACATCCTACCCATTATAATGACACCTTTAGGAAGTCAGTACCTCTACTTTTTTAACAGCTTATAATTGCTTCCAGTAATTTATGAGTTACTAGATTGCAATTTCTACACGAGTAGTTAGTTATTTGTGTTAAGAAACTCTTTTAGGCACTTTTTAGAATTTTTAAAAAAGTATCAGTTGCTCTCCTAGTTGTAACCATTAAGAATTCTTGCCTACCTCCATAACTGGTAGAGAGGTATAGGCATGGCCAGGGGCTGTTTCACTTAATTTGAGACAGGAATCTAAGATAAATCTTCTTTTTGAGACACGGTGCTTTCTCCACTGCCCATAGAAAGAACCTAGACAGCTATCTTATAGTGCAGGCTCCTCTTCGAGAGTGCTGCAGGTAGGGGAAACTCATCATTAAGGTCCACCTTGCCCTCTCTCAGACATCCTGGTGAGTCATACGGAGGGGAAGACTTGTTTGAGTGACTCACAGTCAGCAAATAAGGCATTCATACTCTAGGATACAAGTCAATAGTTCCAGGAGAAGTTCGGACATAACTTTATCATTAAGAAATATATGAGAAGTGCCGCATTTGTTGTAGCATGGTAAGATAGAGTTTATTGGCACTACTCCGGGAAAAGGTATGCAAACCTGATCCCTGATTGCACCAGCACATAACTGCCAGAGCTTTGTAGCATATCGCCATTCTCTGAACGTCGAATATTCCAAAGCGTATCAGCAAACCTTGTCTGCTAGGGAGTATGCATTCTGATTTGCAAAGATACCCTTTCTGCCCTTTCCACATATAGGCATCTACTCTGACTATGTAATTTAGATAAATAGGTAAATATTTGTGACTGGAAAATATCACAGCAACCTACCTTTTCTTCTTCTCTGTCAGGTACTCCTTGACTAGAAATTACTTTCAGATGTTCATAATTTTAATGTTCTTCTCTAATACAAGAATAGCTGTTTCTTGAACAAAGAGCAGTCCAGGAGGGTGGTCAGAGCTCCTGTGCTATAATCTGAAAGGATGATTTAAAAGCTTCACATTGTACAAGCTTCTCTGGAAGCTAATTGATCTGATGAACTTAACTACAAAGCAATTTATTATGCAGGTTCCAAATCTTCCTTCTTTAACAAGCCAGAGTTAGTCCTCTGTTAATACACAAACTGAAGAAGTTTCACAGACTGTATAAGAAATGGTTCTTGTATTCAGGCACTGTTAAATGGACAGGTTTTTTTAGTGCAATATAAAAAGTGGGGATTGATCTGCATATCATATTTTGGTTCACCACAGCAACGAGATGATCTGTATTTTGCAGGGAAAGTAAGTACAAAACATTATGGTGAAAACAATATATGTACAAAAATGACTAGTCCTGCAAAACACTTAAACAGAGGTGTGGTTTTACTCAAGAAATTCCTGCTTGTCATGTGCCTAAGTACTTGCAAAAGTTAGATCTTCAGATAGCAAAGATCAGATTTTCAGTACTTAACAAATGTGAGAACCTATGCTTGTATGTTTTTTGATATCTGTAGCCCAGTTCCTACAAATATTGTCTCCTACCATTGGAACATGGCACTCAGGCAGGACATTTTTCCAAATGTTCTTATTTGCTGGAGTACTGAACAAAGCCCCAGTGCTAAATGCCACACTGGACATCTTGAAAGACGTCACAACTTTCATAATACCAATAGAAAAAAATCATAATACCTTGTGCTGACCGGAGGAAAAACTTTCTGCTAATGTTTTCTTCAGTTCTCTTTCTCTTTTGCATGTTCATCTGTTTTGTTTACTCTGTTTTTAAGAACTAGAACCCAATGGACTCTTTTCCCTGATAGGGTGATACTCCAGCAGCCATAGTCATCTGGGCTGGAGAAAATCAGCTGTCAGATATACTGTGAAATGAAGGAAGGGTTTAAAAAGGCCTTATAAATAGATCCACTCCTCACTAACATTGAAATGGATTCCTCCCCTTCTCTGACTTAATATAACCTGAATTTGACCCGCAGGGCATATTGCAAGCCTCATCTTTTTTCACTCAATTTGAAAAAGGGGGTTTACAACAGCTATTGTAAAAGCAAGGCATTGATCGAGCAGGGAGGGAAGGTCAGTGTGTGAAAAGATGCTTCTTAGATTGCTGTACCAAGAGGTATTTTCAGATTACATCAATGGCATTTAGGCCATATGGAGAAGTTGCTTTTTCACATTTGCAGGAATCTAAATAAATAAATAACCCTGTTGCATGAGCTATGAGCTATCAGTATTATTTTTTCACGCTGCCTGTTACTAGCCTCTACAACGCTCCTCCTACAGTTGAGATTTCTGGGGTCAGGCAGCGATCCTGGCAGGGCAGGTAAAATGCTCAGTTTGCCAAGGAATATAAATAGGCCTAATTTACCAGTATACTGTCCTTGCTTACAACTAAATCTATTTCTCCTTTTTCTTTCTGAGCTGTCAGAGAGCATATCCGTCTACAACAGTGAGTTTCTCTTCGCCGTCTGATGCATACCTCTTATGACTGCTGTTTGCATGGCTCTGCCTGTTGCGCGGTTCAGGCGAGGCTCTCGCTGTCCACCCTGGTACTGGCAGTGGCATCCCAGTAGCAACCAGGGAACTCGAACTTGTAGCATCACTCCTGTTATTTTATTCTTGCAAAACAACGATGATAAGCTGTTAATTAATGAGGGTTTGATGTTGATAGCATAGTCAACACGAATCAGAGTGCCATGTACAAGGTTTAGTAATGCCTGGGCCATAAGTCATTACAGCGTATCCCACGAGAAAATCTGGCAGCTCTTTGCACTCAAAAATCAAGATTTTCCATCAGTTGCATTGAACTGAACTATGAATGCCCAGGTGCTGCATGTGCCAGTAACAGTACTAATTACGCGCATTTCAGTGTTGGTATTAAAGACTTTATTCATGCCCAAAGGAGTGTTATGCAGCTGCTCAGGGCTTTCTTTTAAAACACGCATGTGGGAAGTAGGTTGCATAATGAGACATAGCCCTATATTATGTCCTCATCTGTATGTGGGAGGGTTTGAGCAAGCAGAAGCACATCTCAGTTTAAAAAAGGCCTTGAAGAAACACCTCTTCTGGCTTGTAGAACAGATCACATGATCCTTTCAAGATGTTTCTACAGCACCTCCAGAACAGCAAAACCCTAGATTTTCTTTCTAACAAAATGCAAGAAAGTTGCTTCCTGCAATTCTGTGCCGCGGAAGCAGGGGCCTTACTGGCGACATGTGCTGCTGCTGCTGAACGATAGCCACTTGTCATCTGGCCTTGTGCTGATACTTCACCAACGATTTTGGTGAGATCAGTATATCTAAGGGAAAAACTGGGCCTAGTTTCTGTAGGAGTATATCTGCTGGCTCCAAATTGTAGAGCTACACTTTCTAGACCAAATATGTATGCTTTAACATCTCCTTAATACATGAAAGAGTGAAGCAAAAGAAGATATCAGTGGGCATCAGAATTGAATTTCTGAATCAAAATAAATTCTTACGGTGGACCAAATGCACAAAAGTTGCTCTTTCATTCCTTGCAAAGTGCCTTTTTGGGGGTCTTGTTCCTAGTGGTCTCTTGGGCAATACCTGTGCCAGAATCCTGCCATTTCATTGCATTTGCTCTATTTCTCAGATTCACTTTTTTTTCCCCAGTTTGTCAGATCTTTCTCCCTTCCAGGGCTCAGCAACCCAACAGCTCTCTTCTAGCCCTCTTTCAACTTTACACTAAGAACCAAGCACCACACTTAAAGCAGCTCTTTCAGGGTGATCACGTTGTAAGTCCAGGATTAGTATGGAGCTGGACTCACCATCTTCTTGCTCACCATTGTTGTTGCACTAACTCTTGTCTAGTTCTCAAAAATTACCAGCAACATTTCATAAAAACAGGAGAGAACTTTTTAAAGCATTTCAAGAAACTTTTTCTCACTCTTCCTTATAATACTTCTATTCTTATTTTCTCAGCCCGAGTATCTTTGTGGGATATACACTTGACATGTTAAGTATGCTATAAGAGAAGATTTTTGAAAATATAAAGAACAAAGTATACCGAGATGAACAAGTAGCTTAATTTTAAAAAAAATATAGGGTGTTTTCACTAACATTAGGAGAAGAAATAGGCCAAAACCATTTCCGATTTCAATAAACATATTTCCACTGGGTTTAATATGGTGTCTCCTGATTTCTTTAGGATGAGATTTGTATCTCCTGTTTTCTGAGAGTTTTCCATAGTAAAGGTGGAGGCTTTTTGTAGCAAAAAATTAACTTTCAGAAAAACTGAAGTTTCTGAATGCAATTTTTTATTTCTTTGAAAATTAACATTTTCACCTTTGGAAAAAATCAAGCTTTTTCACATACTGAATCTGATGAAATTTATGACCAATTAAAAACATTCAGGTTCAATATTTTAATATGTCCTTTGTTACCTTGCCCCAAGAAATTTGGGATTCTAGAAAAAGGTGCTCTCAGAAGGAGAAAGAAAAAGAGAAACTGATGATCTTTAATAAGTTTCAATGCTGTATTTATTCCTCTGAGAGCCATACTAAACACAAGATTTGGACCCACAAAAACTGCCACCTTCGTGGTTTTGGGTGGTAATTTCTGTTTCTTCCCTCTCATTATTTTCCTCAAGACCATCATGCTGTCCCAAGAAATGCCTTTCCATACGGACTGAACATCTCCATGTTCCCTTGCACAAAACATTCTGCTGCATGCCCATCACCTTGGCAATGAGCACAAAGAGACGCCGTGCTTCAAGGTCCTGTGATGAAGGACATGATTCTTGTTGACAAAATACGGCTTCCAGGGCCAGGGCAGAGCCGTGGGGGCAACACCACACACCTGTGTGCAACTTCAGAGCCAAAGTCTGTGACTGAGGCATCTGCTGAGAATATAAAAAACACTCAGTGGATGTACGGCTCTATTATGTTTTTACAACATTTTGTGTCATTTTCTGAATTAGTAAAAATGTCCTCAATATTTATATATATTTCATGCTGACACTTTTACATACAGTTGGCATAGACTGACTAGACAATTTTAATTATTGCTATTTAATTTCTAAAAAGGCTGTTGATCTAATATATCATTAGTACAAGCTTATTTAAATAACATTGTCTGGTTTTGCAGGCATTCATAAAATTGGAAAATGATCTACATTGAAGAGCACAACCCCTCGGCTGTCACATTATCAATACATCGAGTTCTTTATGAATAATTTTCTATTTATCTCTTCTAGAAGTAATCAGAAAGGAGTCACTTTAAATAAACTTCTCTTCACAGATGATTGATTGATTATAGAAAACGTAATTTCCTATCCTTTCCAAAGATCTAGTTTCATATATAACTAAACAAGTAACTATATTGGAAGCAAGTTGATTTTACTTTTCTCATGACAGAAAGGTTAAATCAATGACTTATGGCTGAACGTTGAATCCTCTCTTACTTCAGGCACAGTTCCCTTTGAAAGGACTGAGCAGAAAATAAACCATCTGAAAGCATGCAAGTATGTGCATGCATGTGTGTCTACACACAAGGATTTGTCCTGCCATTTCTAGCCCAAAGCAATAAAATGTTGCATAACAATAAAATATGCTTATATTGGACATAATGTGCTCTCAGCTACCCTGGTGCAACCCACAGAAAATGGTGGGGCAGCAGCTAAGCAAATAAGCAAAGCATGGCCCGTTACTTCTTACTCCTCGGGAGGAAAATGCATAGATATTCAGCTGTTTTCAATTTGCAAACTAAGGGAAAGGCTCAGGGGTCCCTCTGAGCCGAAGGGGCTGACCAGCAAGGGAAGCTCCAGGGGCGAAGCTGGCAGCTCCTCCTTGTCCCTGCTCCCTGAGCCATCCCCAAAGCAGGACATGCAGGCCAGGAGAAGACAGCCACGGACACCCTGCAGAAGATGGGCTGCATGGCCACCACGGCCACGGGGACAATACCTCTTCTCTGGGCTTGTCTGGCCTTGTCGTGGTTTTCCTCCTGGGACAGCAGAAAGCCTACCCTGCATCCCTTTCATTACCCATATACAGCCTTCCCTTCTGTTTTCTAAATATTTCTTGAGTTGCTGAGCACTCAAACAATTTACAAATATTATGGTCATATTTTGATTTACAAATATTATGGTCATATCTTGATCATTGTCAAATGTGCTGAGGCATAACTTCATCTCACAGTCTAAAATGGTTACGACTGCAGGTTTCTATCTACATAAGTTTTTTCCTGCCAAAACTGAGTAGATTGTAGCTCGGGCCTTTAGAGAAGGGGAGGGGTAAGCCATGCCATGTGATGAAATAGCCTTTCTTTGTCAAACATAGTTGGTTTCAGTTATGTCTCAATATGAAAAGACAGGTTCCTAAAGAAAGTTTCCACATTTCAGTGCCATTCATAAATATTTTAACTTGCTTTTACTTAATGCACGAATGAAAAAACCATAAAGAGGATTTGACCTTAAACCCTTAATTGACAAAGACTAGTTTAAATCCTCTGCAATAGCCAACTAATGCAGTACCATTATGAATCATAAGGAATCTTAGCATGATGCATTCCCATTGTCACTGAACTAGTTAAACCCAGTGAAGCATGACTAAATTGTTGTGACATTTTCCCAGCCCTACTATTACCTGTCAGATGGGAAAAAATCAAGGCGTCAGGACAAGCTTCCATATTGATGTGCTTGCTGTTGATATTAATTGATGTAAATGGATAAGCTTGTCCATCAACAGTAACAAGCACATCTGCTCATTGTAAAAAAAAATCTTCTTAACCTTCTGTTCTTTTCAGACTCCTTTGATAGGAAAAAATACTCAGTTCTATACTCAGCAAATATGATGTCTATTGTGTTTGTTTTTATATATTTTTTTCTAATTTGCTGACAAAATGAAATATGAACTATTCTGGTATTTCATGTTTTTGCTCACAATGGATTGAGTTATATAAAGTAGGACATGGACAAATTACAAAAGCCAGAACAAGCAGGGTACCTAATAGTCTTATATAACTGCAAACAGTCTGCATCTGCTTTAATCCATCATCTTCCTTACTGTTGGGGGGGGGGGGGGGAAATTTTTTTT
>NW_009610282.1:44218-50917 GCF_000690535.1 Cariama cristata
TTCTTTCTTTCTCTCTTTCTATTTATTCATTTTAAGTACAAAGGAGTTTTCCACAGACTAAAAGAGCAAAACTTTTCCTGAGAAGTACTACAAAGATCTATAGCAAAGAATCCTGTGTGTTCTTTCCTGGGTTAATTTCCTAATTCCTGAGGAATACTACATGTTCTGATACAAACAGAGCTCTCCTAAAGATCTTGTTGTTCGTATAGCACTTGTGACAACAATGCCTACTCATAGAGAATACTTTTTTTCCAAATGTCATCCTCTGTCCTGTGATTATTTTTTCTTCTGCCTGGTAATAGAAAACTAATAACAATTAAAAGTACGATGTAAATACTCATGCTGAATTCCATGTATTTTCATTCACTTATGATTTGAGTTTAATTAGAAATGTGATGTCTCCTAGCAGAAATAAAGTATGCGCTGAGCATCGTGTTTGTTGTTTTGAAATCATATTAATGAAGGCAGCCACCGCTGCAGACTATATTTAGCATTTCTGTTAATAGAAACAGAGAATAATTCAGAAATATCTTCATGTTGGTGAAATATTTACTGGAAAATAAAACCAAACATACTGAGAGAAAGGTAAATGGAAATGTAATCAAGGTAAACAGAAATACTTTCAATACAGTACGCAAGAAAATTGGGATACCTTGAAGAGAAGCAAACTTAGATGTTTTTGAATACCTAAATATTGCCATCATCTGATAAAAACCTTTTACTTATTTTCTTATGTTTTACCTAACATAGCTATACTATGAAGTTTGACTAATCTGAAAGTAATGCTGATGTCTGAAACAGGCATGAATACTGATGAAGGGTAAAAAGATGCCAAATTAAACCTCAGCTCATATCCTCTTTGTTATAAACTATATTGGCATATGTCTTTTTCCAGAAAGGTCTTCTAGTCCTTGTGAGACTGTAGCTACAAATCCAGACCCAGACTGTATGCACCTCCTGGGAATAGTTTAAACAAAGAGAACCAATTAGGCTCTTGTTAAATTATCTCATTTTTTTCTTTGCACCTCTGTATGAACACTACGCCCACACCATTCTCCAGCAAATGAAATCTTACTCTGAAGTCTGAAAGTTCCAGTTAGTCGCTATTTATAATATTCACACTCAAGAGAAAATGTAGAGGATGCGGTACTGCCCAGATTACAGCCTGGCAAGCCATTGTCTTCCAAGCACTGCTGATACAAGCAAGTTACTGGAAGGCTCTTTTCAGTTGTTTAAGAGATATTTAAAATAGCCAGGAAAATGTCAGCTAACACAAACACATCACGATGCTTGACGTGATACTTGTCTTTGAATCATTCTTCTATTTCAGAACAGAAAACCAAAAGCACGTTGAAAATTAATTTCAGTGTGATAGATCTTTTGACCATTCATTTCACCTGGATCCTATGGCAGCATTTATTTGTGAGGCCAAAATTTTCTGCTGATGTAAACAAATAAAAGAACATTGAGGAATTTCATTGAGCTGCAGCCATTTACCAGAGCAGGGACCGTGGCCCAAAGCCTTTGTAAGGTAGAAAGGTCATTTTCTACTATTAACCTGTTACGTTTTAAACAATTATGATTGAAACAATTGAAACAATTGTGATTGAAATAAAAACTATCTTTATATCAAACCCAAAGGGATATAACATTCACTGCAGAGGTATAACTCACTTTTAACATAAATAACTAATGTAGTATTAATTCTAATTTTTCTTTTTAATGGTTTTAAAGGATAAAAAGTTTTCCTTATAATTTAAAACTGCATTAGTCAGTAACCCTTCCCAATATTTGATCTAAAGCAAGTTTGGAAAAAAATAAAAATAATAATAATAAAAAATCATTTTGATAAAAAAAAATTATTGATAGGAAAGAATGGAAAAAACGTAGAACAAGAAAGGATTGAAAAGAATAAATACTTTTTATAACCAAAAGAGGAGATAACACTATATTCTCTGTATTTACATTTTGTAGAGAGACAAAGGAAAGTATTTTGTTATGACTCATCTGTAGGATGTTAACTACCACTTGGCCAAATTTCAAGAATTAGCAGCAATTGCATTAAATCCCCCACAGATACTAAATAACAGATATGATCTAATCACAAATTATTCCTCTCAGGATTTGATTTTAACCAAATATAAATCAGAGAAACTAAGAAATATAGGAGGAAATAGCAGGTTCAAGCTCAGAAATGATTTTTAGTAATTACTGATCTCAATTGTATTTTAACTTAAAACCTAAAATTGAATGCTACCTCATTTCCCTAGCTGTCCAAACAACTCTTTGAAAACAGAAATAACATTATGACACTATTTAAGTTCTATCAAGGAGCGATATTATACAATACAGTACAGACAACTTTGCAATAATGATTGCAGTAATTATGCAGAGGTTTTTGAGCACCCGATAGGTCATATCATGATTTATCACAGCTTTCTCAATAACTACCAGCACAGCAGTCTAAACCTTTTATAATTTTGATTCTGAAGTAACTCAATTTAATTCAGAATAATTATTCAGTTTTAAACTATTGTAAATTGGAGGAGAAATTGTCCCTCTCTTTGTGTGTTTGTGTGTGTGTGTAAGTGAATATGAGTGTAAGTATTACTTTCCAGTGAAGTCAGATCTACTCTTAACAAAACCATATGATTCAAATCTTTGAGATTTGTGATAGCTATATATGTTAAATGTCAAACAAATTAAAAGACAGAAACTGGAGAAGAAAAACTTGCTCACTTAGACCAGAGGCATGAGGAAAAAAATCTATGAAGGGAGCTGTAACTTTCTTTTAACTAAAATGCATATTTGAGATGATGAAACAATTCACAAATTCATGTATAATTTATCATTTTTCAGTAAAAACATTTTTAAAAGTCAAAACACTTCACTCTGACATTTTTGAGTGGAATGTTTTGATTTTTTTTTTATTTCAAAACAACTTTTCACTTAGAAAAATTTATCACTTTTTAAGATGATTCCCTGAATATTTAATATTTTTGTCAAATTGAAAATAAAGTCTGAGATCTCTTTTCTTTAGGAATATTAACAATGTTCAAATTATTTTTTCCAATTGATTATTCATTATCCATCTGATCAAAAAATTCAGTTATTCACACAGCTCGCATCTAGCAATCCTGTAAGACTGTTATGATAGGCTCAATAGCCATTTCAGCTCTATCAAATGTACCTGAGTGATGGGTTTAAGCTTCCATCATTGGTGTTACTGCTCTGTAAATGTTAATGCAGCTTTGGCCAAGCAAAGGTGCCCTATCTGAGAAGGAATGCTACATCAGCAGTAGCAGTAGACGGAAGCAATAGACTAGTCCCAACAGAATTTGTTCTTCCAATATCCCTCCTTTTGCCAAAAGTTTAACAGGAGGAAAAAATAGAAAATAATTAGCTATATAACAGGAAAAAAAAGCAGAACTTGCATGGATATCGTCTATATGGATACACTGAATATCATTTCTACACTAAGGAACTGTGGGATTACGCTGTTAGCAAAATACGACTAGCACCCATCAGTTTGTAGTCAACTGGCCATTCTCCTCTCTTTCTGCTAGCATGCAAGTTTCTTGGCACAACATTCCCAGATAAAGTGGAAGAGTCAATCTGAACATGAAGCTTAAAAAAAGAGAAGCTGGATTTTGACTTAATCATGTCTAGATAACAAATATTATCTTGACTTTTATCTTGTCTGTTTGGTTCCACATCCCCCAGAAGAGATTAGCTTTGTATTTTAAGAGTGATGTGAAAGCAGAGCTGAATTTGCTCAGGGAGCAACCAAGCCGATACTTTCATGAGGATTCAGATGGATCTTGGATTTAGAGCTTATTCAAGGGCAAATTTAATATCTGCTGGGTGGGTAGGTAGTGGCACTGAAAGCGTGGAAGTTGGCACTGCAAGATTTAATTCTTTAGTCTTACTTTTTTTTTTAGAGTGCATGCTGAAAGACATTGGCAAAGCAGATCCCACAAATTTCAGCTAGCTGTAACTGCAAGTCATTGAACTAGATGAATCTGTTGTCATTCTCCAAGGCATTGGAAGGGTCAACACCAAAGAAATCAGGAGCCTTGCTCTTGTAACAGTTGAGCCTGAAGCACCACGTCTGTCATGGTGTGAACTAGGTGGTTGCCCACTCTGAAACAACTTTGTGGACAAGGGCATCCCCTGGGCCTGGAGTCAAAAAGCTAAGAAGCAGCCTTGTGTGTTAGCACTATCCCTGCATCCTAAACACTCTCCAGATTCCCCACCACTTGGTTTTCTGGTAAAACTGTTATAAAGTACAAAAACCAGAAGGCAGAGACTTTTGCACAGGGGAGAACTGCAAGAGACAATGGGTTAAATCTTGACCAAGTGAATCAAATGCAGAGGGAATCATCCACCTGCACAGGCTAGAAATGAGATCATTTCAAAGCTTATAAGTGAACTTGATGCTGTCCTTTAATGTGCCACTAAACAATTCATAAAGTTCATGGTCGGAGTTGACCCCTGTTACCGTGCTCCTTGCTGGCGGTGTTTCTAGGAAAAAGCTATTGCACAGCTGTAGGAAGCTCAGCACAGGAGAAGAGAGGTTCATTTGAAACAAACCAAGGATTATTATGATCAGATCCCTACAGACATACTGGCGGTGAGCCCAACAATGGATTAGGCATCAAACTCTACAGACCTGGAATCTTTTAGACTGGAAGATTATCAGACTTCTATATTCCCTATAATTAGATTCTTCACATGATAACTTTTTTAGTTTGTTACGCAAAAGGTTTTAAAATTGCTTGAAATTATATTCATTATAGCACTTGCAACAATGGGTTTGTCTATAATTTATCCTAGCATTTTGAAACTGGGTTTATTTTATGCCCGGGAACATATTGCTATAATACATGTGCTAGAGCAGTTAGGAGTTAACAGATTTAGTGATCAATCTGCCTTTGAATGTTCTCTTTGCAGATTCCACCTACTTATCAATTATATTTTGTTTGATAAATGGGGTGCTTTCAGTTATTAAGGAAAAGATGTAAGACACACTTTCATGATGCCCAGAATACTCCAAGCTACAACAGTTAGCAAAGCTCCTAAAGTACCATTAGATGCCTAAGCAGACTGAAAAAAACACAAAATCAGTCGGGAGAATACTCCCTCTTACACTCATTGAAGTACTTATGCTACACTAATGAATAAACATGAGTAATTTCAGTGGCCATTCCTGAATGTGACGGTTCAAATGATGCAGATATTTGCCTTGTGCACTCAGCCAGGACAGTATCTGCCAATAAAAAAATGGAAATCAGATTTGAAATCAAAGAAGTAGCATATTTATATGTCGCAAAAACTTGGCTCCTAACCTGCTCCTTTGGTCTGGGAGAAATGGGCTATTAGAAAGGGAAAAACAGTGGAAACAATCAGTGATCCTTTGTCAAGGTTTGATCTTAATGCTGCCTGGCTTTAAGCATGGAACTGATGTGATTCTTCAAAGTCAGAAGTTAAACCTTCTAGTCTCTCTATAGAGCAGCTGGAAGAGGTGAGTTTCTATGAAGAGTTGTTCATCCAAGAATCTTGGGACACGAGAGTCAGGTAAAGTTACTGTGAATACACTCCCCAAGGGATCAGTTGCACTGATCTTAGGCGTATTTAGATCTTTAAAATAACATTTTCCTAAATAAAGTGGCAAACATTCTGTTTTTCTCTGCACTTTAAAATATGCACACATATTCACATCCTTTCTTTTTAAGAGTTTTCTTACCTTATAAAGTAGAATCCTTTCATAATACATTATAAGAATCAAAAAATAAACAGCAAAAAACCACTAAAGTCATCATCTGGACCCATAAAAATACTAAATTGCAAACTAATAATTTCTAAATGCAAAGAGCACATAGTATCTGGAACTTTTCTCATCAATTGTGTATGAGGCAGAATTTTCTGTTTTAAATTAACTTGTCTCTTTAACCGTGAAAATGCATTTCTGTTTTGTCATATAGACACAACAAGCTCTTCAAAACAGAGATAACTGAAGTTACCAGAGGCCATTAGCTACATCTGAAGTTCCTTTTTCAATATAACCGTATGTACCCACAGTGCTCAGCAGTGTTGTGGGATTCAGCCGTGTTATTGTAAGCAGAAACGCTCAGTGAAGTCCAGTGTGGAATGATCTCTTGGAGAAAAAAATCAGTCTAGAGTCTTTCTAGAATCTTTCCTAAGATATGTTTCAACTTGTCCATTTAGTTGATGAAGAACAGAACCCACCGTAGCATTAATAAGGACAGGTAAAAGTGAGTTTGTTGCCCTGCCCTGCAGCGAGCGGTTGCTGGTGGATGGGTGTATGGTGCACGGCTGCTGGCAGTGAGGTACCACAGGGCCAACTCTGGACTGGGAATGCTACGGCAGCTCCAGGCGTACCAGTCTCTCCCGGCATGGTTAGCATCATTTCAGAGCCAGATTTGAAAACCAAAATGTCTATAGTACAGTTAAAAGGAACGCTACTCTTTCTCTTCTTCCTGCTAGCTGATCTGATTTTTTATTTTCATTTTCTTCTTCTTCTTGCCTTTGTTTGTACAGAAGGAGTGGGATAGTAGCAATATCAATGGTGATGCTGCTGCTGTGACAAAATATGCTGCAAGCCTGTGCATTTTTAGATTGACTTAAAATCTGTTCTTTTCTGGATATGAGGCAACTTATCCTACTGCAGAACGCTCT
>NW_009610282.1:50942-77736 GCF_000690535.1 Cariama cristata
TAGGCACTAACTGAACTCAACTGTCAGGCCCCTACATGGCCAAGGGAAAAAAATAAGCACCTCCAAGATATCATTTAGATTTTAGGTGGCTGAATCATTCTCTACGTGAGCTTCTTTCATCTTATTAAACGCCGAAGAAGCCTAGGAGATGTATTCTCTCAGCATAGTTGCCTTGAGTAGATTGGATCAATTCAGGATTATGGGACAAATATAAATGCTCAGCTGAGAGCTGAGAAGCAAATTATCCAGTACATAATCTCTACTGACTGCATGGCAATAATACAGAATAGCAAACTACTTGAGTAATGGAATATCACTGTCACATTTTGTTTAAACATAATAATATTTGCATATATTTGTTTATTTTTATATAATTAGTGGTATAATTCACCATCTTGTAGAAGGGAAATAACAAGTCCTGGGCAACCAGTAAAGGTTTATATCCTAAACTAAGAAGATACTGTATTAGGTGATGATAAAGGTGACTGAATTTGAAATGTAATGCAAATGCTGAGAATGTGGCTGTATATATCATCTATTTTCTGTCCTCTCACATCAAGTGTATTTTGGTACTAGATATTTCAGCTGCTAACTGATCTTTTTTGTTCTTCTAGAGATGGAGTTTCAGACTAGGTTAGTATTATTCAGCTACAGTTTTTTCTTTAGTCTTCAGTTGGTGTCTGGACTAAAGAGAATTGTAACTCCAGCTGTCAGCTTCCAGCAGCCAATAACAAACCTATTAACTTGGAAATTTTGCCAGTTTTAATTAACTATTATGTATACTACTATGTGCAAGTGCTGCACTTAACCAGTGCTATGTCTGGGTATGTGTTCTTTACCTTAAAAGGTCAGTGCAGTCCTATGTTTTTATAGTAGAAGATAGAAAATAAAGCTATTAGTGTTTCTCCCTCCCCAGTTTTCCAATATATCAAGATTTGTTTATTTACTTGCTTTTTCCCAAACATACACCTACTCAGGAAGGTATCTAATTGAGTCTGAAAAAGGTTTTTGCAAACTTACCTGCAATGTTAATCTACCGTTTTTACTTTATGTTTGTGTGTATGTGTATATATATATATAGTCACCCATATGGCTGAACGTATGCTTAGGACAATTAAAAGACAATATCAAGTAAAACCAAAAATCAAGGCACGTTTCCCTTTTTTATGTTTATGTTAACATGTGCCTTTGATTTGAGAGGGAGTATTTTAGGGGCATTTTTCAGGTAGGATGACAAAGTAACTTTCCAGTGAGGCAGTGGTCTTTGTCGTGCCATTTTAATTACTTACGTCGCTTCATTTGTGACATGGTTAACACTTACAAAGACATAAAGGTCAAGGAGTGCAAGTTTATAAAAGCTTGAACGCTTTGCCTTTGGAGCCTTCTCAGGTTAGTATTTCTACTCTGCCATTGCCCATTCTGTATATTTTTACAGCTACATCTAGTAAGCTGGCAGTGTGCAACTTCTATAACTATGTCTTAACCCCGACCTATGTGAAACATGTCAGAACAACGGTGGGTATTTCTAATCACACTATAGGAAACAGCTCTCAGAGAGTGGCTGTCACAGCATGTCACTTTGTCATATTTACAGGCACACAGGTATTTGAAGCACCCCAAGGTATCTGTAAGTAATTGCCATGATGATTCCAATCCATTGCTAGCTATGAATTAAATATCTAAACAGTTTTGGTTAACGAACTAATTACCCTAGTGGAAAATTGTATGTTTAGTTTATTCAGTGAGCTGGAAATAGAACAGAGGCTAGACATTGCTGTTCCCAGAGTAACTATGATTTTTGATGTGAAAGGAGAAGGCAAACAAGTTAAGATAGATCTTGCTGATATATATCGTAGACTATTTAAGACCCCTCACCTAATCTGAGTCTGTCAAAAGAATCTGTGCATTCAGTAAGTAGTTTGTAGCAAGAGGGGCGTAGTACTGAATAAAGAGGACAGTAAGAAGAGTCTGACACATGAAAGGTCTTTGACAGCCTGTGGCCGACTGCTGATAGTGTTTACAATACACTTATTATCAGCCCTGGTTTATCTTATCAGTATGAATAGGGTTGTTTGAAAATTAAACAGTGTGGGGGAAAAAAAAGTCTCACACTGAGTATTTTTAATAATTTAATACTTTAATACTAAAACACGCATTTCCAGAATCTGAAAAAACCCAACCATTCTTCTAGCATAAATGATTTTGTAATTATTTTCTGCATAGAACAGGCACAATCAAACCACAGCACTATTTAAGTACATTGTTATAGTACTATTTAAGCTTATACTTATAAAACCAGAATGAAGCATTTTTATTTAAAATGAGGAGTTTTGTAAATGGAAAGAAAAATACAAACATCTTTTTTTAACCTTCTTTTGTTTGTGCCTTTGTTAATATCTTGCTCTGCTAGGTTTACAAATCCTAAATAAATAGAAATTAGTGCTCCTTACTTTGCAGTCCATTTGCTTTAGATGTTTGCCTTGAGGGACATTTGTGTATTCTACTAATGGCTGCAGCAGAGTGCTGTCTCATTTTCATTCTGGCAAAAAAAGGCCGTTTCCATGGTTACAGTTTCATTTGCTAGAGAGAAACTGATGGCTGTTAGTGATCCCATCATAAGCAACTTCTGTCAGATTTCTTATCAAGTAGACATATTTTGACAAAGTGAAAGATAACACCATAATAAGAGAACTAAGTTGCTACTCTATGTAATGAACCATTTAGCATTAAATGAAATGTGAAACCACATTCTTAAGACTGAAGGTGGAGAGGAAAAATAATATTTATAATTTACAAAAATAAAAATATTCAGTGCTGGAATAATGATAGCCTGCTTGCTTCTGTTGTCAAGGTAAGACTAGTAGCATAACATTGATTTATATTTTAGGGTCAGATACAAACCTTCATCATCATCTGTTTCACAGAAAAGCTACATGGAGCTATAATAGCTTCTAGGTGGTAGCCCCTTTGGCTAGATGTGGCCCAAGGCTGAGTTAAGGGCTAAAAGCATGGCTGGTAGGTCAACCTCCCCCAGCCCCCTCAGCATATAAGACTTAGTCTAACATTTTACCCCACAAAATACATGCCATCTCTATTCAGAAGAAATACTGCAGACTTAGAAATCAGGAAGAAACTGACCCAACCCTTTGTTCCTGTGAGTTGGGCAAGACACCTGACCACAGAGAAGATTTGCCCCAAAATATTCTGCTGTGGAGAAAGTGTTTATTGGAACCCTACATAACCCAAGGACTGAAGTTAAATATGGTTATTGAAGGGAAAAGAACATAGTACACTACTTAATTTCAGAGGGTTGCCTTGTGTTTCCAGTTTTGAAGGTATCATGCAGACTGCATGACCAGGTCTCCAGGCTTCCTCGGTTCATTATCTCAGGAAAGTCTAAAAAAAACCCTCCAAAACCTAACCAACAGAAAAGGAGAAGAGTGAAGGAGACAAATAAAACACACTGAAATATTAGGATAAAAGCAAAACATCCCAAGAGGTTGTGGAAGAGGACTGAAATAGCAAAGAAGGGAATACTCAGGTAAAATTAAATACTAATACACTATGCATCAGGTGGATACCTTGGGGTTAAGTTGAAGATTTGTAGAGTATACTTGTATTAATGCATATCAAGCTTTTTCTCCTTAGACTTCTCTATAAATCTCCATCTATATACAGATATTTGTTTAAAATTTAATCTCACTTGAAGTAGAGTATCAGTTCATTATTGCCCTTCACTTCTGTAGTCATTCAGCTTTACAAGTGATGTGAAACGCTATCAGACTAAAATGATAGTGCCTGATTCCTATCTAAATTAAAATTTTTTTATATTTCTTCAGCACATTTGGAAATGGGATGTAACTCTTTAATCAGTTTTGAGTAATTCGTTATTACCTTGCTTTGGAAAGGCACTTTAGAATAACTAAGAGAGGCCAGTAGCGACGTACATCTACTTTGCACTCAAGATGTACTCTGGGATCAGGGCTATAAGTGAATTTGAATTACCTCCAAAAAGCCTACAATCCCCAAAAGGCTTTTCTGAGATACAAAACCAGTTGATGTTCTGTAGATTCATCTTTAATTCTTTGTTATTATAAATGCTGTATACTCCATGGAGGTTTGAAAGTGTTCACTTGCCTACTTGTGTTATGCTTTAGCAGAATCTTAGCTTTAAGGTACCCATTCAGCACTTCAGGTTGCTTTTGCCATTTCAAATATTACTTTTAACCACAATGTGTAATATTGTCTGGAAACATAGGCACTAGAACTCAAAATGAATGGTGCTAAGCTCATTCTTACACTGTCCTTCAGAACTGGATCCTGCAGCAGGACTGTTAATGCGCCAACGCATACATTCCTGGAAACTGAATTGAGGAGCCTGCGTCAACTTGTCTGGATCCATGCTTGAAGCCAAAGTCATTCTCTGAAGTCCTGTTGTTGTGGTCCTGTTTCTCTCACAAGAGCCAGCCATTAGTTTCTTTCACATCCAAAGATCCCATTGACTCCAATCTAGAATGAGTCCCTCTGTCATCTTTCCATAAGCATAAAGGATTGGATCTTCTACAGCAGCTGGTGCTGCCCCACTTCAGGTTCCACTGAAGTTAGTGATAAAACTCTCTCCGGTTTGAACTTGAGCAGAGTTGGGTCCATGGTACATGCTTTTGAAAAGTCCCACTCCATATGGTTTCTAAAGAGTTAGTGACGAACAAAAGGCACTGAAGTAATCTTTACCTTTCAGATGGGATTTCTAACATACGTATAATAACATCAGTGACACAGGAATTGAATGCGTGGCACTCCATTAAGTTCCATGAGCTGTAACACCATGTTTCTAAAGCTGTGGGAATGTTAATATCTATGTTTGCACTGCAGCTGTGCTTTGCTACAACCTTGGGAATCTCTCTGTTTATGAATTAGTTAGAGGCAGGGTGAGCGTACCCACAACATGAATATGGGCTGAGAGAGAAAGGATGCAGGGTCTGCATAGCCCAAGAGCTGTAACTTCAACAGGCAGTGCTCCTCAGAAGACATATAGCTTCTTTAATGCCTCTAACAAATCTAAATTGGACAGACAGAGAGATAACAAATAAATTAGCATAGTAACTCCAGAAAGGCCTTCCTAGAACATGAAGTTTTGGAAATTCTTTCTTCCTTTACCTTTTTCCTTAAACGCAAACTTCAGATGATTGTGATTCTGCGTTTACTGAAGCTGCTGTTGTGAGGAGCACAGATGGATCTTTTCTTTTTCTTTTCATCGTATGCATGGTGTTTACCACAATCTACACAAGGATTGAAATAGTTCTTTTTTCAGAAAGAGTGGCAAAGATGACTTAACTGCATTGCCAAGATTACCAGAAATGCAAATTTAAGATGAGCCTTTTGGTAGCAGATCAAAATATCTAAGTGATATTTCGAACAAAGTTAGAGCTGCCACTGCAGTTCAGTTCTTCCCCGAGTACCTAAATAAGTGGCCTAATTTTCAGCAATGCTTCGCTCTTACACAGTTTCTAATTTGAACAACAGTTGTTATGTTATCAAGTCCTAGGAACAGGCAGTCCTAACATTTAAGTGCCTAAGAGCTTTATATGTTTGACTTTCAGTGGGATCTGAGCACTTCATTCCCATAGCTCCTTCTAAAAATCACAGATGAGGAATTTAACCATTACTCATTCTTTTAAAGAAGAAAATTATTGTGTAGATGTATTTATTTGTTAGTGCCTCAGTGAAAGATGCCATGTCACCTTCTGATGCCAAGGATCTGCTTGGGCACACTGACAACTGCGAGCAACCACTAAAACCGACAACTTCACAACCTTGCCAAGCATTAGGAAAACACGACTGTTCATTCTGCCCGTGGTGCATAAAGGGCTTTTCATGTCCCAGTATCCAGGATGCTGCTTTGTGGGAAGAGGAAAGGTCCTGACTCAAGTTGTTTCCTGTTCAAACAAGAAATAGTAAAAGCAAATCTTGTAGCATTAGCAGTATCTTAACAAACCCTGGGTCTGACACATGTCAGTCATGAAAACAGCAGCAGAGAAGCTCCTTCAAGCTTATATGGTAAATATCAAGGTGCAATTTGGTGGCAGGGTATATCACAGCCAGTTAACTCTTAAGAAACAGGTCTCATCCTACATAAAAGAAAGAAACAAATTTTCTGAAATCCGTGTTTAAGTCACTGTTGGTGCATTGATGTAACATATTTCCAAAGCAATTTGCCAATCAGTAAAGGCAATGACATCAGTTTTCACAGGACATATCTCAACACTCGTGACAAATGGAAGAGGAGAGCAAACGTAGCAAAATTCACCATTTCCAATAAAGCTAAGCTCAGATAGATGCTACGTAAGGTATTAGACTCATAAGATATTCTCAATTTCATATCACCTGAACTTTCAAGGTATAAATTTCATTTTTTCCATTTCAAATTGACCCCAGAACTGATGCCTTCAGAAATGTTGAGAATGGATAGCATAAAAAGATAGACAAATAGACAGATATTAGTGCTTACTGTTTTAATTATGTTAACCTAACTTAATTATGTTAACATTAAGGGAACACATATTTTGTCCAGAACGATGCACAGAAGATCTGTTCATGCTACGTATACCACAAGTTGCAAATGTTTCTCAGTAGTACAGAGCAGGTTAGGTCAGAAGCCAGGAGTATGAAAGATTTCAAAAGGTTCCTTCAAAAGGGGCATGTAAGGTGCGTTTCCTTTTTATTTAGTATACAGAAACTAAACTTTTGGAGCAAAAAGACTTTCCAAAATCTTTTTTATTGAAAACACCATATGTAACATTTCCACATTGTACAAAGAAACCACACTTTTTTTTTTTTTCTATTCAAGAGCTTCAGCAAAACAGACCCTTTCCTTCAAGTAAACAAGCTTAGAATTTTCCAATGAAAAAATAAAATTTCCCAGGCAGCTTTCACTTATTTTTTTTTTCCTTCTACTTCAATCATTCCTGGAGTGGAAAGAAACCATTTAGAAATGTAAAGAAATACTACACAATAGTTCAGTGACAGGAAGTGAAAAATAATGTATCTTGTGGGGAAATTACACAGTTATCTAATTAGACAGGATATTGTGACATATAATTAGTTTATGTTTGCTGAGTACTTAAAAAAAATGCAAAGCTCTTTATAAATGCTAACCATTAATATTTAACCTAGGCATATATAATTAACAAAAGCCTGTTCTAGGCAAAGCATTAGAACTGATTAACAACCCTACTTTCGTGAGAAGTACTATCATATTCTATATTTTCCTAAGATGCTAGGACCTTGCTTTTAAGAATGAAATACAGAACGTGTACAGTGGTCTTAAGTATTAAAATAGGAATTCAAGGTTTGGTAGGTTTGTTTTGTTTTGTTTTGTTTTTATGAAAACATATCCCACAGAATATCATACAGTTAATCTTTTCCTAAGCACTTGTGGGGTTGTTTTTGGAAGGATTCCACCTAACCAAGTCTTACTTGACTTCTGGAAATTAATGAGATTACATTACAGAAGAGTTTCGCAGCAGACTGAGCAGCCATCATTCCCATTTCACTGTCACAGATAAAAGTTGGAAGTAATTCCACAATGTCAGTGTACTCACATCAGCATGAACCACAGCAAATGAGAATTGAACTGGGCCTATCATATCCAAGGGAAAGGTGAAATTTGGGGTATGAATTAAGTAGAGAAATGCGACGGGACTTAGTAACACTCTTTGCTGATTGTGAGGAAAGTCCTTTTTTTTTTTTTTTTTCGTTTGAACAACTAGAATTCAATTCAAAAGGCAGGAAAAAAAAAAAAAATCCTGAACTGCAAAAATGAAGTGGCAAAGATTTGATACAAAGCGACCCTATATTTAAGCCAAAACAAACTTTTATGACATATGGTGTTTATACAAAGAATAATGACTTCTGCTGTTTCCATCCAGCTATTCTATGTAGCTTTGTACCACTGTAAATTTTGCTTGTTACATGAACTTTAGCACCACATTTTAACAATAAAAATGTTGTGCACTGACATTTCTGTTTTGCTTTAGTTCTTTGAGCAGAGTTTAAAATTTTTGTTTTCTGTGAAGGAAATAGAATCTGATGTTCAAGTACAAAAAACTAATCATAACCAAACTTTACTTTTGTGGTCTGTATGGTATGAATTTTCCTCAAATAGAAAGCTATTACTCTGCTGGCCAAAATATCCCTTAATCCACATAAGATGAGCAATACCTGTATATTTATTAAATACTGAACTGATGAAAAAATAAGTTAGAAAAGTCTTCCTAATCAGTAGGATTAATATAGAGACAGTCTCTGAGGATTTACTCGCCTGTTATTTTACTGAGAGTGCACAAAACACCCTCAAAGTGGGACAGAAATAGAAGGAAAAACGTAGGGTGAGTAGCAAAAAAGTCCACCCATGACACATATTAGTGCAATGTAAGAAAATAAAAAACAATAAACAAAAATAGCTATTGAATGAAATCAGAGCCTGGAAAGCTAAGGGAACAAAATGTGCCTAATGACTGTCCTGCAAACCTTTACTTAGGCAAATGTTCTGTGCTCATGCAAACAGCTCTATTTTTGTTAGCTGGACTGTCCATGTAAGGATAAAATTTTGCAGCTGAGTTCCTAAAAGACTTAAGTATACTTATTTGATTGTTCATGTCTCATTAATACAATATAATCTGCTATTTCCCGTTCCTCAAGTAAATCTTAACATTAATTTCTAAGATCCATAAGCAAAATGTATTTACTATATATACACTGAAACAAAACCCTCAGCTTGTTTTGAATGAGTACTTATCCAGTGGTCTTTTTTTTCCCCTGAAGCTAGTAATTGAGGACATGACCCTTTAAATTTCTATCCACTGGGTCTAAGAATCAGAGCAATATTATAAATCATTTCACAAAGAGAATTCAGCTATATCAAAGAAACCCCCAATATATTCAAACTTCCAGCTTGATCTCTACAAGTTTTCCACCTCAAGCCCTGAGGTTTACATACCAATGTTATTTTTCAAATCACTGTTTCAGTTTTCTGGACTCACGGTAACTTTAGATAAATGCATACTTTCATTCCATCTGATACATGATCTTTTAGTCTGAAGCTGAATTCATTTTAAACTATAGAAATATACAGAAAATGGAGACACAAACCAAGTGGTCTTAACAGATGTGATCTCATCAGGGTTCCATTTGTTAAAGGAAATCATTGAATATTAACTAAAAGTTAATTAGACCTAATGGCCAATTAGAAAGAAAAAGTAATTTGAAACTATCCACTGCCAGTGTCTTATTATTACCTTCGAGAGGCCTAAATCTTCAAGAGGGTATGTTACCTGTCCATATATCAGTTCTGGTATGCTAAGTCCATTGTTAAATTCTGGTTCATTAACAGGAGTTTCACAGACCTCAAAAGATCCAAAGGAAAAGACAAACAGCTTGTCTTGAAATACTGGAAATACTGAAGGACTCACTGACCCACTCTTTTTTAGTAAAACGTACACTTTTCTTTTAATTTTGTTTTCCAAAGTTCTTTTTCAAAAATAGGTGAAAGGACACCAGAATATATTGAGGCAGAGATTATGCTGAAGGTGAAGGGACTTACATCTGTCCAAATGTTGTACACTTGGTAAGATGAGAGTGGACCACAACATGTGGCATAAAACACTTCCATCAGCCTTTGCATCCCAGACCATCAGCTGTACAGTCAAGATGACTTCTACCCATCTCTAGTAAAACAATGAGAATTCAGTGTACTTTGTCTAGTGAGTATCCTAGTAAAATAAAGGCCTGAAAAGACAAGAACTTGAGTTTTCCATCAATTATACACTTCTCATCTATATTTAGGAAAATAATGCTACGACATCCACCGTAGCTGAGAAAGGAGGTAAGGATGGATGGCTGACAAGAAAGCAAGTAAAGGCCTAGAGGTGGTGAGGTCAACCAGTGACTATCTTCTACATTGAACTGTTTTGATCCCTCTTTGAAAATTAATCTGGGCAGTGGTGTGAGAGAGTTACAGAAGTACTTCCATTTATCTTCTCAACCTCTCCCTCATCTTAAAGAAAACTCAAGGTATGATGTAGCTGACACAGTCAGTTACAGTGAAAATAATGCAAAATGTCTGATTTAGAAACTTTCTTCAGAGTCTGTTTTTTAATTATCTTGGCCCGTAATTTTTCAAATAAAATATTATTTTTATGAGAAGTAACTCTTTACATAGCAACTTACCTTTGAATCTCATAAAAAACCGGCACCTGTGTCTACCTAATCATTCCAATTCTTGAAAGGCCACCGTTCTTGTTAATTGTCCAGGTTGCTTCAGCTGGCTTCTAAAACGCCAGAAAGAAGAGACAGGCAGCATATCCAACCAATTCAAGCACTTAGGAGGATAATGCTGCAATAGTCTGAATTCTTGATGTAGCCTTCTTTAAGGAAGGTTCCCTGTCACACCAAAAAAATCCCATAATAATTCCAGTCTTGCTGCTTGACATCAGAAAGAACCCCAACACATTAATAAATTGAGCCTTTTGGCCTGAGATTTTCTGTTGCCTTACAGGTATTATAAAGAAGGATCAGTAAAAGTTGTCTTGGAGTTTTTCAATTTGAAGGGATCTGCTGCAAGTTAATATGAACTGCACTTTATTTTGCAATTAAAATGTATATGTCAGCTTCTGCCTGTGAGTTGCCATACATAGTTGCTCAGCAGAGTCTACTGGCACCTTTCACTGCAAAATCCACATGATCAACTGGATCCTCTTTTACAAAACCACTCCCAACACATAAATTTGTCACCACTTCAGTGAAACATCAGTTGTTAACCCAACCCACTGGGCTGATCTTGAAGATATTTAAATAAGATAACATTACATTGTCTGAAGTAAGAATTGATAGATGTCTTGAGGCACCTTTCACTAAGTTTATGTGCTAGATTCACATTACAGAGTGCACTTTTGTTAAAAGAATTATTAGACCCAGCCTTAAGGCTGCTATGAGAAAGTTTTGAAAGAAGGGATAGAAATTCACATCTCAGGTCTCATTATGAAATGAAAGATCTACAGAGACAAAGGTGACATGTAAGTTCTTTCCCATACTTCTACATATTAATAGTATTTCTGCCTTAAGGATTTGGTGAAATATTTAATATTGCTTTTTAGGATCACAAAGAATTTTTTTTTTTTTTTTGAGATCTCTTCTTAAAGAAACTGTCTATAATCTGGAACTTTTCCAGTTCCAAAATGAGCTTTTTGTAGCATAATATTTATTCTTAATGGACAATTATTATTAGAGGCCTGTGCAATTCCTTAGTAACCACAAAGACATTCTGTGGCAAAGAATCTAGCCACTTCTGTATTTGTTTTATAGCTTTTGAGTATAAATACAAATAAACCAGCAAAGAATCACTAAGAATGAAAGCAATAGCAGAAATAATATTTGGTGAAATTGCAGGAGAAAAGTAGGGGCAACAAAAATTCATCTATCAATACATTGCAGGAGACTGCCTTACTGAATCTGTCTGGTTCCATAAATACCAGAAATGCAGAGACATATTTGGTTTCTTCTTTTCTACTTTTGTTTCATGCTCTATGCCCTCATTCAGTACATATTTACTTATCTTAGGTTGAGCAGTTACATTGTTCTGTTGATCAAAAATATCTCAAGAAATCACAAAGCATATTCTGATAAAAACTTTTTGTATTATAAAAATATTTATTTTTTAATTTTTTTCAAATGGCATATACATTCGCTAAAAGGTGGGATAGAAAATAAGAAACCAGGGTACACCTTCTTTATAAAAGTAATTTTCATTGCAGAAGAAAAACTTACCTCTTTGCCTCTTGTTTTTGTTTGTATTGTGCACATTAAACTTCACAGATATTTTCCAATCTCAAAAATCAAAAGGAAATTCTTAAGCACCAGAAATTTTACGAATACTGTTTTGCCACACTTGATGGGAAAAACTGACCTTTTTGTTGTCACAGTACAAACCTATCCCTTGTCAGCAAACAAAAATCTATTATCCGTCAGTAATACGGGACCTACGACACAGAGACAGGACTACTACTAACCCTTCTGTCTTGGTCCTGCATTCAGCCCAGCTCAAGCTTAAAATGCAACTGTTAAGTTCTTCTGCGCAGAGCCCACATCTTTTTTTTGTGTGTAAACAGTCATGACAAGTTGTTTAGGACAAATTATACATAATAGTAGAGGAGACAAGAGAAGGCAGATATAAAGTATTAACTAATCAATTAATTAATTTTATTCATTCTGGCTAAATTTCTGCTAGCAGTGATTGCATGTCCATCTGTGTTACATTCAGCTGGAATTTGCTGTGTTATTTAGCAGTGGAAGTTAGGCTTCCCACTCCAACAGTGGCTCACACAAAGCAGAACAAAGGCTTAAGAAATGCCCCCCTCCTTGGCTATTTTGTTTCTTAGGCTATTGTTAATTCATTCATTATTTGGAGGGGGGGGGGGAGAGGGAGAGATCTCATATATATACAGAACAGAATAGAATAGAATAGAATCTATATATAAAAAATATAATGTTTGCATTCCTTATACTGGGATTTCGAGTCTGTGAGGCCGAAACCAATCTCAAGTCATAGGCAAGTGTACAAGCAGGAGAGAGGAATGAGAGTTCTTGGGTTTGCAGACCACCGACAGCCGTTGTGCAGAGCAGGAGACCGCGGCCAGGCTGTAGCACGGTGGGGAAGCTACAGGCTGGAGGTCACTAATGGAAGACGTGGCAGATTCAGACAGTGGTAATCTCAATGGAGGCTCCACCTGAAGGCACAGCTATTGAGATAAGCAGTCGAAACAGACCAAAGGACACCAGATGGAGTTGTTAGTGTCTTAGGTGCAGGCAGTAGCACCCTGAATGAATATCTAGTTAAAGAAAATTTAGAACAAAGGCAGGGTTTTATGGCCTGATGCAAAGCTCATTAAAGTCAATGGAAAGATGCTTATCTGGAAGAATTTGAAAACCCCAAATGACACTAAGAAATGGGAAGGTTCTAGGGTTCCTGAAAATAAAAGAGCAACATCCGTAAGTTAATGGACCTTCCTATTGGCAATAAACAAGAAGAGGTTGCGCTGAGAAAGTTGATGTAGAAATTAACACGGGATGAATGACAGAACCTTATCCAAATCTTGGATGGAAACTTGAGGACAGTCACCATAAAAAAGATATTTCACTTGAAGATCATGATGCATTTTTCCCTCTTACTTTGTTCCAATGACTCGTACGAAAGTAAGTTCAATAGGGGCAGAAATTTGGTATAGCGTGAATGGAAAGCCATATTTTTCTGAGTAGCCTGTGACTTTTGTACTTTAAACCTGATATTTGCACTTGGTGGAAAATTTCAAATTGCTACTTTTTTTGTACAGTGGTTAAATTTCTCTTTTGTTTTGTGGCTACTTTTCCATTGTGTGTGGGTTTTTTTTTTTATTTGGTTTCTTTTCCCTATGGTAATGGGGCTTGACAGCATGATTCCCTCTTGGGGAAATTGGACATATGTAGCTTTTAATTTCTTCTGGAGAAAGGAGCAGCTAAATTAAAAGTAGCAGAATGTTTCTCACAAAAGGACAAATTTTCTACCCAGCTTGAGCTGTGGCTCAACTTGAGTAGTTTTGTGGGAGAAACCATGCTCCCTACTGGGGAATAATTTGCCGGTGGCTCAGTACATTCCCAGTGGGCATGTCATTTCAGTGCAGTTTCCCTAAACCTTAATTCCATGCATAGTAAAGTCACCATGGAGTTGTAAGAGGATTCACTTAAGCGGGAAGGTCTCAGTCATTCCAATAAGAATGTTGTTTGGGTGAATAGTTAATGATTTGGCCTTCAAACAAGAATGATCTTTTAGGTAAGACCTCAATAAAAATCTGGGTTTGATTGCAGGGTACCTCGAAACTTCTTGTGTGGCCATGAATAAGGCTCCTTATTTCGCTGTGTCTCGGTTACCTATCAGCAATACTTTCTTCTCTCACAGAAGTGTTCTGAAGAGTTCGTTAATATTTGTGAAGTATTTAAATGAAGAACTTATTGAAGTAGAAATAATTTGGGGCTGGGCACCTGGGTGCACACTATTATTCCCAGCACAAAACAAAACAAATCCCTAATTGATTCAGAGTGTTGAGGAAATGTTCTTCCATGTTCCCCAGATGGCAAAAAATCTCAATGTATACAAAATATCAATAGGACAAGTAATCGTGCTTGAAGCAGAAACTTTGACGCTGTGCCTCAACTTAACTAGAACCATCTGCTCGTGCATGAACAGTAGTAAAAGACTTGAAAAAACACAAAGCGGAGCACATACACAAACACAGGTCATAAGTAAGTATCAGTGGAGTTCACTGGAAAGCGATGAGAACAAGTTTATCAGACATACTCAAGAACAGGCAAACAGGTCCAATTAAAAAAAAATCCTCAGCAAGTCTGACCCTGCAATTAATCATAATAGCTTGCTGAAGGAACAATTAACTGCAGCTTAAATGATAGTCTGAAGAGCAAGCAGCTTTCTGGGTGACAAAATATGTGATGTGGGAAATGAGACTTAGGAATTTGATCGTTTCTACCTGCAATTGGTACATTGTATGATAATGTTCCTAATGTATTGCAGAACCAACATGGCTGGCCCAATTACCAGGTTAGGTGGAGATCCCTTTGAAAATTTAGTTTCCAGTCAGTTTCAAAAGATGCACAGTACATTACCAGAGGGAAAAACAAGAGATTTGAATAAAAATTCAGTGCTCAAAATTTTGATGTGTTTATTACTATTTTCCCTTAGATTGTCTTCAGTGTTTTAAATCTTCAGCCTTGAATTTACAAAAAAAAAAGTAGATGTGGAGGTGAGGCAGCAGTCAATGAATATAGCAAAAAAGTATTTTAAGTTTTAGGTGGATACTCTTGAGATGTAAGAGGCAAGCGGGCTAGAATGAAATGAATACAGAATCTGAATCACATACAATTTACCTCAAGATTCTGGCAATATTGTCAATGTTCTCCGGTACGTTTGACTTCAAGTAATACATTTTATGTTTCATTATTCTATCATATTAGAACAGTTACTCTACAATTAATAAGAACTGATTACTTTCTCTAATGAGTCATTGTTTACCATTGTAGACTATTAGTTTAGCTTAGGTTCTTGAGCCTAAAAGCACAATTTTTGCAAAACACTTAAGGCAATCATAAGTCCATAGAAGCCTTCTGTATAACCTATTTTACTGACAAACAATTACATTTTAGATTGAAGAGGTGAAATGATTAAGAATATTTGACTTAGTTGCCATGACAGCATGCATTTTTCATCAGGCAGAGTGTAATTACTACAATTTCAATGATGTAAAATCAAGAAAGATGATAACAAACAGCAGAACCATGGAGATATTGCCATTGCAACCAGGTTGCCATGGCAACAGTGATAATAATCTCAGTGATAGATGTTTTCTCTTGCTCTTTCCATTTTGTACGGTTATAACATTCAGAGCCAGTTTTTACCACAGCTTTTTATAGTTTATTAGACTGTCAAAATAGTTTATGAGATGCTGTTGCAAAGGAAATGACTGAGTTCCGCAGCCTAATAAAAATGCCAAATACTCTGTTTACATACTGCTCCAACATTTAACAAACATTAAAAAATTGTATGAAAAATGATTTGATATTGTATCTGTATTAATCAATTTGCAAGGCATAAGCTCTGTCACTGAAGGTCAAATGAATACCTTCCAAGCATTACTTTTAGAAAGCACTTTTAAAGTTTATTCTTGACACCGTACTGCCAACTCCTTTTACCTGAGCTGTTGCAAAACATGCAGCTCACAGGAAATACTTCATAAGACTAGTAGATAGTTAGCTAGAAAAATCATGTTAATGATTTAAATAATGTAGGAACATGTAATATCTTAACATCGAAGAGGTGGTGAATACAGATTAAAGAATACTTTACTTACTGAAAGTCTACCATAGACATGAGATAACACAAAAGAATGTAAGAGAATGTGTGCATATTTTATATATATATATATACATATACACAAACTATTGCACCCATATGCTAATTTATGCAGTATGTTTGTAGTGTATATATGAAGACAGAGAAATAATTAGCATCTTCACAATGTTACCCCCTATGCTACAGAGATATCAGAAGGCATTGATTAGTAGAGCAAGTATTGAGATTTACTTCTGAAGCAGAAATAAAACCCCTTTTTTATAGTTTTAAAGGCTGACTTTCAAAATCTGAAACAATAACTCTTTAGAGAGCAATGTAATTTTAATGAGAATTTTTAGAATTGTTTGCAAAGGAAATATTTAAATACCCTTTTCTACTTTTCCCTATCTTTTCCTCCCTAAGCTTAGCAACAGTCACCATCCATCTCAAAAAATATTATAGACATACTCTGAGAAACAAACACATTTATAATCTGAATATTGACTACAATAATTTACTGTTCTTCATTGAAGTTACCCCAAATTTATTTACATAACTGAAAGAATTGTTAGAACTGCGGCTTTTCCTGCCATCCAGTTTGGCCAGCTGCCTTGTACATTTGCTCGGCACTGAGACCTTCAGTAGAGAACAAAACCCAGAAAGAGGAAGGGAGGGACTCCTGAAACGTCGTGGTTAAACAGGTGGGTAATGGGACAGGAAGAATCAGAAAGCGCATAAATGAGTATGCCCTGCTTGGAGGTGTTAATGTGGACTTGAGGACCGACATGGGAGACTATTGCCATAACACCAAGGCAGCGGTGACTGACGGCATCAGTTTCAGTCATGCTGCTTCTCAAAACAGTTGTGTCAAAGAGCACAGCTCCTTCATCCCGTGGACCTCACTCTGCTCATCCCATGGTACATAAAGGTAAACGTACATACTTTAATTCCTCCATGAAAATGAATAAATTTCCTGTTTAGAGCACTGTTAACAGGTCCTAAAGTTTTTCTTAAGTGTTGCAGACAACTGTAATCCAACATTACCAGTCGCTGTTCAATCTCATTTTCTTTTTTGAAAAGAAAAGTACTGAAAAAAGCCACACATTTAGTTTGTTAATAGAACACTACTAAGTGCTACTGACAGCTTATTCCTTTGGTGTTTATACTTATGATAAACCAGAGGTTTTTAAATTTTAGAGCATGCTTGGGGGGAAAAAAAAAATCAAAAGGTATCTATCTATCCCAAACCAAATAAGAATTTAAATGTATATGCCTCATTACAGTTAACGGATAACATATGTTTACATTGTCTGTGTTGCTTGGAAAACTTTCCTTTGCTGTGTATGTTAAATGTGTACCCAGTATGCATGTGTGGGTGAGAGAGAGGAAGAGAAGGAAGTCTGGTCTCCGACAAGATCCACTGTAAAAGTTGACAAATGATACACAGCAGCCAACATTATATAATCATAGAGAAACTCAGAGATGTTTTATGACCTAATAACTTTGTTGACACTACAGAACTGATCCCAACCTTACCATTTGGCAAAATTTCTTTAGTTTAATTTTATCAGATTCTGAGAGTGGAGCAGTTATTTTTCTATATCAAAATGGCTTGTTCTGTGAGAATGGGGTCCTGGTATTCAAATGTAATTTCCTTCTCTCAATTTCACATCATTACTCTTAATTATGCTTCCTTACAATTAAATAATTTGATCTAAAGTCTCATTGTTAAGGATCAAATATTTGTAGTTCCACCTTAATTTTTTTTTACAGTATAACCAAACTGTATGTACTAAAAGACATCATCAGTTTAGTAGAAACATGCCTTTCCTCGAATGTCTTTTTGCTTTATATTCTTATTCATACTACATATACATTCTAAAAAAAAATAACTGAACAAAGTTCAAAACAAAAAGAATCTGATTGGTAGGGAGAGTGAAAGGAAAGAGTAAGAGTACTTTAATTCTTTATTTGAAACTAAGCGGTTTTCAGGATGATGGCATCTTTTTAAATAAGCTTTTCTTCCCAAGGATATCCATCCCTCCAGCCAACTCACCATTTCTGTTGCTGTTCTTTAAAACTCGTTCCAGGTTCACAGTATCTTTTTCTGATAACGTGCAGCCAAGCCCCCCCGCCCCGCAACACTCTAGCTGGGATAACATGGGAGCTGCAGAGGTACTGTTACTTGCCTTCCCCACCATAGGACAGCTTTGTGCATGCAGCCTAAAATCGCACTGCCCTTTTTCTGGCAGCTGTTACACATTGCAAATTGATGAATACTTTGCTGTCCACAGTTAATCCCATGTGTTTCTTGCACCATTATTACTTCCCAGGTTTGTCTCCTTCATCAAATGAACATCCTTGCATTCTGTCTGCCAAATATTATTACACATTATGCCAAATTTAATATTTCTTTTTTTTGTTTATACAGTTACAGCACACAGGTTTTTTTAATCTATTTCTCCTTGGCATCCAAGGTGTTTAAACTTCTTCCAGTCTTTGAATTTCGCTAATAGACATGACTACTAATGACTTAACAAAAATTATAAATAACTTCCACCAACCATCAATCCTGCTTGCGCCTCGCTAGACTTTCTCCAACTCAGTGTGTTCCATTTATCATTACTTCGTGTTTCTTGTTTTTTGGGCACTTTTCAGATCTCAGATCAGTCTTTCTTTTCCAGCTTAACTGTATTCTCAATTCTTATTTGTATCAAATACTAGGTGCAAATGTTAACTATCATCCATCCACCAATTTTGCAATTTGAAGGAAAGAAGAAGGAAACAAAAAAAAAAAAAAGAAAAAGAAAAAGAAAAAGAAATCATTCATCTGGAAAGCCATATGCTTAAGACTTGCCCAATTTTAGATGTCTAATTTCTTATGCATTGGCATTATGTTGGAGATTCTCATATCTTTTATTTGGAATATACATAAAATTTCCACTACTTGCAATGAACATTAATTATGGCCTTTAAGGGTCCGTCTCTGCTTTCTGACATGGCATTCAGCACATACTGCCCATCATTCCATGGACAGCCTCTTGTGAGGGATGTCCTTGGAGATTTTAAATGGTGAGGCGGCCCTTTGCTGGTTTTCCAGACAACACATGAATGGCACTAACATGTGAATAAACAGAAGGAAACTTAAATACAGAAACTACAGCATTGCAACTTTATTTTCTGCACTTAATTGAAAATCCAGAGATATTTTGTAAGCTGTAAGAGTTTCTGAGTGCACAGATAGTAAATTGGATTGACAGTCTACAAAAGAAGCCGCGAGAGATTTACCAAGAATGACCTGCCTGCTGGGGAATGGGCTACCCCTCTCCCCCACCCCTCAGTTTTCAGTGCTGAATGCCAGTTTTGAAGTAGAGCTGAAACAATTCCTTTTGCTAGGAGTCTAAGTGCATTCTGCTTTCAAATGGAATTACATTACAGAGTATGGGGTTATCACTCCTAACTTCCCTTGAGAAGGAGGGGAATCAGAAGTACTGAGTCTCAAGGAGCAGTCCCCTTCTTCAAACAGAGAAAATGGAGGTGCCTGAAAAAATGACAGAGACCACTGAAGAAAAGAGGCGTATCCACACCAAATTGGCGATACAAATTTGAAAGTCTGCACTCTGCTCTGAGCTGCTGATACCCTGGGAGACTACGCCCTTCCCTGTGACAGCCCATCAGAAATGCTGATGTCATTCTGCAGAATATCTCCCACCCACATAACGCTGTGAAGGCAAGATGCTGTTTTGTCCGGGGCAGTAAGTGACCCCCTGGACTTGGTCCCGTGCTGACAACTGATACAACTTGAGGCATTTTAATCTGCTGGCTGTGTGCCAAGACCTTCCTCTATCTGAATGCGGGACACATCTGCTTATGGGTGGGCATGTGACAAAACCCTGAGTTGTAGCAATCGAGTAAGATAGTGTTGCTAAAGAGCTTATAATGGAATTTCTTTTTGGAGAACATTTCATCAAGAATTAAAGTTTGCACCTGTCCACTGTCCCTTCTTTTAATTATATCTGATGTCTCTTGTCCCACAAAATGCTGATATATGGAGCCTCTGCTTGTTCCTTAATTTCAAGATTAATTAGTTGTTGCCTTTGTGTGCAATCTCATTGGGAACGCTGTAGAAAAAAATATCGTAACTGAGGATGGATAGGAATTCTAAAATGTTATAGAGGAAGTTCTCAGCTGATGTTGAGCACAATATTATTCAGCAAAGCATCACTGATGTCACCTACTACAACAGCAGTAATTACTTTGGAACAATATGCAGACCAAGTACATTCAGAAACAAGGATCCAATATGTTGTAATGTGTTTCAAAGCCTGAGCAGATGCTTTGCTATCGTTTTCCTAGATCAAATTCTTCCCACCTGTCTTTTTCTGCACCACTTAAACCACATGAAGGGTGGATGTTGGCATGAGTGATAGAAAGACCTTGTGATGACCCTCAGCACCTGAGAGAATTTTCCTCCAAACAATATTTGGATGATTTTTAAAACAGATGTGCAAGACTTAAAACCCTCATCCCAATTGCCCAAGCTACAGAAGAAAACGAATTAAAATATAGATTGAAAATGTCTTTTGATATTAAAAATCATTTTCTGAGGAACATTTTAGAGCAATTTTCTGTCTTATGCATTTTATCTTGCCACTTTTCCCATTGACTATTATTTCCCTTGCTCTCATGTGGATATATCCTGAATAACATTCTGGAGGATATTAAGCCATGCAACAGTAAGAAAGAGCTCAAGGAAACTATTGCAGCTTAGTCTGCCTCTCATTCTACTTCAGATTTACATGGCCATGGTATTTAATTTTCAGGGATCTTAGCTCAAATTTCTTCTTCCAACTTATAGAAACTTTCTGTGCTTTCCTTCCAGTAACCTCTATAAAATCATGCCACTGCTAGTTGCCAGCATTTTTTCCAGACATCTTGTCTTTACTTGTTAATGTTTCTGGATTTTTTTTTTTTTTTTTTGCCCTTTGCCTTTCTACCAGAGAAAAGGAAATGCACTTAATGATACAGCCCACAAAGTCTTCTGCTTTAGGATTAAATGCAGTCTGTTCCTTTTTGTGATGCTAAAAACCCTGAATGCTTGATCAGATATTTCTGTTGTGCAATATGCACATTTTTTGTAATGTTAAAAATCCAAATCCTAAATTCAGAGAGATTTAGCTGAACTGTTCTTTTAAAAGACCCCAAATTATTAAAACTACTTGCTGTGCATTTTTATAGGAAGGTTTTAAATTTGCCATTACTGGTTTTGCAAATGATATATCTCTTAAAACTCTATAACGTAGCATGATAGCCTTGGTATGATTTGATGTGTTTTTCACTGTCACAGGTTACCTAGGAGAACATACACATTGTAAAATCTAAATTACTTTTATTTCAAATGATGTAAAACAGCAAAGAAAGAACAAATGGGTATCATACAGGATGGAGCAATCAGCCTTTTAGTAGCACTGCATGAGTCACATTTGAATTTATTTCAGTGGCTGTTTTTCCTGTTGCTGCTATACATACGTTTAGAGATTATTTGTGCTGTGTGCCAGTAGACCATGGATGTAAGCATGCCAAGGGCATCTAGGGAGTAATTTTCAGTGATCATATACCCTTTGCTCTATCTCAGCAGTCTGGGATTTGTATGACATCTTGTATTCTTATCCTGGATGCTTCTGTGGGGAAAAGTGAGCACTTCTGTACTTCCTAATCAGGATCCACAGCTGCCTGGGCAGTCATCTCTGCCCAGTTTCTATAGCAAGCTTCAGAGCAGGTACACAGAGGAAAAGGACAAAATGAACAGCAGATGAGAAGAAAGAGAAGAAAAAAATGGGCATGTGCCTTTCTGATAGAGTCATTTGGAACATAGCACACACTGCGGAAATACTATAGTAGTAATCAGTTGGCCATGCAACCTCTGAATTGCAGGGATGCAAATTGGTGTGACTATTGCTGGTCCCTGGCTATTTCTGGAAGACAAAACATTTCTGAAATTATTCTGAACATTTCTTCTGCCTCTGAAGCACTCAAAAGCCTGTACTCATCCAACCGAACTGTATACACTGAAGCACTCAAATCAGTATTTTCCTACCTTTAGGCTGCCACTAGAGAAAATAGAGTGAGATGGATACGTCCAGGAAGCAATTCAGCTCATCTCAGACTGTCATTTTAAAGGTCTTGATATTTCTTTAGATAGGAGGTTGGATGGAACCATACAAGGTTGTTTGGTCTTTGCTTGGTTGAAGGTTTTTTTGCAGGTTCTGGGTTTTGGTGGTTTTTTTTTTTGTTTGTTTGTTTGTTTTTTGTTTTTTGGCTGTCTGCAGTCTGGATAAGCACTGTTACTGAGGGAACACTTTGGTACACATTTGCTTTCAGATTTTTTCATAACTTAAAGTTTCAGACACTCTGTAGGCAAAGGGAAGTTAAAATATCAGCACTGCCTAAGGAGCAAACCATTGCAATATAACGGAGAAAGGCTAAAAAGGGGCTGTTCATCAAAGGAGCTCCTATTAGCAACAAACCTTGCGTAACAATCCTATATACAAACATTTTGCCTCATGGTCATATCTCCTAAACCAAGCACGATGGATAAGAAACCATCGTTCCTTTTCATGATCATGGCATCTTTGTGTTCTCACAACCTGTTTCTTTGTCATTCACACTCTGTAAATGTGAATGTATCTAGTGTAAGCTGTCTCTTAAATTGCTCTTCAGACTTTGCCGACAATGATCTTAAATTATTTGACCTGGAGAAGGATCAGCTGTCTTCAAAACTGCTAATGATTTTGTAAACACTTTCATGTTATTTGCTCGAAGGTGGAACTATCTGACTTTAGCTTAAAGCCGTTTGCTCCTGATAAATTAAAATAATGCACCTAAGGGGCCTCTTCATTAAAGCACTGGAGAGTAAAAGCTCCATTTAAGTGACATGTTTGACTCTCCCTCTCTTTTAAAGCTTCTATTTGTTGCTGATCTCTTCCCAACTCCCACTGTTTATTCTACTAAACATGGTATAGAGATAAAACCATATTCCACTCCATAGGGTTTTTTTTAAGATTTCCACATGCAGCAGGAGGTAAACAGAAAAGTCAGATAAAAAAGATTTACAATAGGATGTTATTTATGCATTAGAATATGTAGAAAAACAGGGGAACAAGAAGAATAGACTTAAAAGAAATGAAAATTGAGCTTGACAAGAAATACACAATTCTTGAAATGCTTTTGCCAATCTAAACGTTGGACATAAGCTCCCCTTTCAGAGAAAACTGATACTTAGAAACCTTTGTCTTTCAAAAGAAAATAAAATAACCTGTGGGAGGTGAGAAGTTATTGTGGAAAAGCATGTCAGAATTTGTGAGACACTATCCCACTCAGACAAGGAAGAGGAAAGCGGTTTATCAGACACTAGGTGGGAAGAAGCATGTAGAAGCTTCATCACACAAATATCATAGAATCATAGAACGATTTGGGTTGGAAGGGACTTTCAAAGGTCACCTAGTCCAAATATTGCAGTTTCCATAATGATATTCCACAGCTTTCAGGCTTTCATGCGAAATGCTTCTGTCCTTTTCCCAAGGTGCTGTATCTCCACATTACACTCTTATAAGCTAGTTTGTCAACCTTAGGCACCAGAAGTTCTACTCAAAGGTGAACAGCAAGAAAGAGGGTCTTCATTTTATGTGCTCTTACTTTTATTTTACTTCATTCAATTCTAATCCTTCAGACTTTCCCAGTTAGCCAACTACTCTTCATGAGTTTGCTGCCTCCCCAAGTTGCTTATAATTGTTTTCCTCTTTTCTAAGCCACTCAGTACTAAGATGAAAATCACTCACTGTTGTCTCTTTTTGCAAAGCTGTGTTCAAAAAGTCCTATACAAAGCTTATTGACAAATTAACAGTTTCTGGAAATTCTACATTGCAGAATTTTTCTAAATATTATCAGTTGTTCCATTCACAGCAACAAAGTGCTCAGATCCTGGGGAAGGAGTACTGCATTCAGTATAACCCGCCGTCTGACAAAAACAGAACAAAATAAGACCCTACAGTATGCACAGCTAGAAAAGCTTTAACCATAAATTCCACCTATTTGCACCTCTAAATGAGTTAAAAACCTAACTGCATATTATAGGAGAAGAGAGGCTTTATTTCAGGTGGTTTGACTCCTTCTCCAGTATCCCACTTACTGGAATACAGCTCTTCTGAGCTCAGTAGCATCTCTGAGGAGACCTTAAATCTTCAGGTCTTACATCCATTACAGCTTTCTCCTGGTTAGGTATTGTTACATATTATTTTGTGCTGTTATTATTCCTGCAAAATGACTTTGGCACTCTGTTGGCCTGACTTCAAGGTTCCCTGTTGTTCTTGGGGGTGGAGAAGCCAGTAGCTGTACATCTTTGTCTTGCCTGATCCGTAAAAGTGTGTATCATAATACCACATTAGAAAAAAAGAAAGAGAGCTCAGAATATTTTGCTAAGGAGGTAACTAAGTGAGATTCTTAAATAAGTAATGGTTTCTGTTGTTTTCCTCTGTTGGCTACACATAGTATGGGTGTGCTCTGTCATAGAAAGTGCCATATGAAAATTAGAAATGGCCATAAATCACTGGTATTACTTATCTGCCTGGAACTGCAGTTATGAGGCAGCATATAGGAGTAGTACACTTACACAGAGAATGTGGAACAATTAATGATTAAGTAATGGCTACTGAAATTAATTATCACACAGTTTAAAAATAATTTTTATGTATTTATCCATTTTATGTATCAGTTGAAACTTAAGAATAAAAATGAGTTTTACAACTAAAATTCAGACACATTAAGAATTGAAGTTTTTTGTTTTATGGATCTTCTAGAGAATCAGTTTATTAAAAACATAAAGCTGATTTGCTCACTCATCCTTTTTTTTTTTTTTTTTGTCTCTTTTTTGTATAGCAAAGATGAAATTTTTTTCAAAGTCAGAGATATATCTGATTTTGCCTCCTTCATGCCTTTCTTGAACCTAAAACTCTGTTGTGGGAATCTTGGTCTCTGTGAGGCCAATAGGGAAAAAGGTCTTCATTTTCCTTGGGGTTCAGATTTCATATGATGTCTTCTGCCATGATGCAGCTTTTTAATATAAACAAGTAAATGCCTTGTTAAGTAAATGAAGGAGAAGTTAACCAATTATAAAGACCCTATTGCCAGCATTAATTTTTTTTTTTTTATTATTTTATTTCAGTATTAGATTACATATGAGAAGCTTATTAAAAGAACATTACATTTGCAAAGTCAATTTCTGGAAAGTTGCTCAGTGCCAAGACGAGGGCTGCATAAATAGATTCAGTCATAAGTAATACTACATTTTAATGCTGCATTAACCGAGAAACGTTTATAACTCTCGGAATTCCAAGTCCAGTACAATCTTGTTTTATGCAGACCTATTTCTCTATAGAGGCAACTTTAAAATCCCAAGAATTATTCAAGTACTTACTGTTTCTCGCCTGAATTTAAATACTTTCATAGAGTGATGGCTATGCCTCAGTTCTTGACAAAAAAAAAAATGATAATGTCGTTTTTCACTGTAATTTTCCTTTCTCTCATACGTGGTTTATTGAAATTGGAAACTGTGTGGCAAGGACTATATTTTATTGGGTAGGTGCAGACTGTCTATTAAACTGGTACCCAGAATTTGGAGACACTTCTAGGTACTGTTATAGTATAGATGAATGAATAAGGAGCAACTTGTTACAGCAATACAATTTTTCAAGATAAGAAAAATATGTCTTAGACCTCAAGAACTATGCCCCAATTCATACAGCTATGTAGCACATGTTTAAGGATCTTATGACTTTTTAATTACTTTCCTAGAAGTCACTAACTACACAACAAACCTGAAGGTTTACTTACTGCTGTAATGGACAAGGGTGCCATCAACATTTGCTGTTAATAGTATTATAAAGTCTACTTCTGTGTGAAATCTCGTCAGCCAGAGACTTAATCAAAGCAAGTGTACTAAACAACTATTCATTATCTTAATTTAGTTGGAAATATCTCAAAATCCAGTAATGATAGCATACATGCCTTTTTAGGCTAAAATAAATTTTCGGATATTTTGCTGTATTTCTCTGCATTTACTTTTGTTAAAAATAGGATTTCTATGCAAACCTTAAAAAACAAAATAAAATCCAGGACAGATTCAATCAGCAATTTAATTATCAATGTTCTGTTCAACTGATTGTCTTATGGAGACAGCGTGCTTGGTAAGAGGAGACTGCAAACAAATGAGTACACAGGTAGCAGAGTAAATACATTCTACTAGATCAGCATCTTGCCTAGGTTTTTGGGAGTTGACTCAGATTTTACTGAGTGGAACCCTTTGCAAAATCTGAGAATCAGAATTAGGCCTGAAACACTTATCTGAAAATTCAGAAAGGGAAATATGTCTATTTGTTTAATAGACATTTTTTAAATGTTTGTAACACTAGTTTTTCTAACAGTTCAGAAGAAGAAGATAATGACCTGAGAGCTTGCCTAGAAACAGGGTTTTTCAAGTCCATTTCTCTTTGCATGGTGGCTGAATGAGGATGTGAAGCACCTGAACAGGTCAGGTCCCTGGTCCTTTCTGGGCACTTGCCTGCGGACCTAGCTCCTGGCTGCTTTGAACTGATAAACAAGCAAGCAAGGAGAGTGCTCAAGAGTTAAAGTATCTTTCCTGAGCCACTCTGTGTCTGACTTAGTACAAAGTTTTACAAGAACCTGTTGAGGGCATCAGCAAATGGGAGCCTATAAGCCATCACTGGAACTGTTTGACCTAATTTTGCCACCAGATGAAAGAACCAACAAAAGAACAAACTTCGTAGAATCATAGAATTGTTTAGGTTG
>NW_009610283.1:0-16792 GCF_000690535.1 Cariama cristata
GGAGCGGGGGCCGTTTGAGGGGCACCCTGTGGGGAGAGGCTGAGGTAAAGGGCTCAGCTGGGAAAGGGAGGGCTTGGGGGGGCTGACAGCAGCCCCCAGCACCTCCAGGGAGGTTCTGTCTTCTCAGCGGGGGGTGGTGGGAGAATGGGAGGTAACGGGCCTAAGTTTTAAGGCGAGAGGTTCAGGCTGGGTGTAAGGAGAGACTTTTTCATGGCCAGGCCAGCCACGTGTCAGAGTGCGTTGCCCACAGCAGTTGTGTCGTCTCCTCCTTTGGAGGATTTGAACACCCAAGTGGGTCAAGCCCTCGGCGACCTGGGCTGATCCCAGAGCTGACCCTGCTTAGAGCGGGAGGTTGGACCGTGGACCTCCTGGGGTCCCTTCCAGCCCAAAATTCTGCCACTGATTCCAAGAAATTAAACATCAAATTTAGCAGTGATTCAGTATTCTTTATTAGCAGCGCTGGATGCACGGGGGATCCTTCCACCTAGCGTGCATACCGTGCTTGTGTTAGTTACAGGCTTATATTTTTAGTTTTTATACATATTCATAAGACTTCCAAGAGATGATTAACATATTAACAATCTTCCCGGAACTCATTATCATAGGCAACTCCCATTTCCGTATGTCCATTTTAGTCCTTTTGGGGGTCTTCAGAGACATCTGGTGGTCTTTTACTTCTTCCACTCTTCTTCATCACCATGTCCTTTTGCTGAACTTTTAGCCCTCATCTTCCTTTTTCTTGATTGACAGCAGTCTCAGGTCCTGTTCTCCTAACAAGGTCTTTGGTAATGATTTAAGAGTTCCTGCCTTGAAGTGCAGTCCCTGATGATGAGCGCCACGTCCTTGATTTAAGGGTCTTGTTATCACTTTTATGCCAGATGTGGTCATGCACTGGTACCAAGTTACACACTACTACATACCATTGTAACAGGCTTGTGTTTCTAAGATTAACTCTCTAGTTCCCTTAGTATCACCACGGTCCTATGAAATGAGCTCGAGATCCTTCCATGAATGTCCAGTGACCTCCAGAGCCCATGAACTTCAACATCTGCAACTTCTCGAAGCAGTGAGTTCCACGGCTGAATTATATTTTGCATTGGGAACAACCTGCTTTTGTTTGTTGCTGTTAGCCAGAGCCTCGCTGGTGCCACCAGCTCCCACTTCTCCTTACTGGTGGCATCCTGGTCAACCAGTAGATTCGGGTGGATCTCTTTGTGAGTAATATGTGAACTTAGCAGTAAGCGGAGGAGAGAGGCTGCCTGGATGAGAAAACAGGACTGCAGAGGAGGAGAGAACAGGCAGCAAGGAAAAACAGGCCTCTGAAAATAAAAAAAACCACACCAAATGACAGAAAAAAAAAAGAAGAGAGATGCTGACAATGGCCAGGTGACCTGTTCATGTGATTTGTGGGCTGGTAAAACCCTTTCTTCGAAAAACTCCTGATCTTGGGGGCTGACCAGAAGATTTTTGGCGTCACGCTCATGACCGGTGTGTGGCTGGGGACTGAAGGGTCAGCAGGGTTTGCCAGGAGGGAAGGGGGCACGTGGAAAGAGCGGCAGGTCGGCTGTTCCCACTGTGCGGGTTGGTTTATAAAGCAACTGGAGCCTGCTCTGGGGCCGGAGGTGAGGACACGCAGCCTGGCAGGCAGCTTGTACTAGGATGTATGTGTGTGTGTGCATGTCTTGTGAGACCATCCTGCCTCCCCACCTTGCTGGGTGGATTTGGCAGCAACCTGCCTATACAAAGCAAGATCCCGGGATGGAACAGGTTGTAAATATGGTTTAGACCGTCCACTCCCGTTGCTACCTTTCTCCTACCTTCAGGGCTTTTTGGAGAGCTGAATTCAGGGTGTGCTGGAAGTGCCCTGCAATGTCTGGACCTGTCTCTACCGGTGACTTTACCTCCCCGGAGGTCTCCCAAGCCTCCTGTGCCAACCAGCAATTTATCCGTGGTTTGGAGAGTGGTTGTGCTCGGGACACGGGCTGCACAAAGAGTTACAGAGCATCCACCCAGACACGCATCTTCTGCCATCACCTTTCTCAAACCTACTGCAGCGGCTGCTGTGCAGCGGAGGACAATTAGGATGCCGCCACGCAGTCAGGGGCGCAGTCTGTGTGTCTGGCCGTGCCCTGCTTTGGGCTGGCTGGGGTATGAAAGTGATTCCTTCCCCTGAATTACTTGGTGGTGCAGATATTACACAGCAGCCATCCGGAGGACGCCTTTGCATGGTGTTGGGTACGGCACAGAGCACAGGACAGGTGGGATGCCCATGCCAGAGGCACGATCAGGCCTAACAGCATGCCAGCGGGGACAGGGCGACTGATTTCAAAGTGATTCCCATACCCGTCTCCCTCCCCTGAATCCAACCCCCCCAAGCACAGCCCTGCACGCCGCGTCACTGCCTCCTCATCTCCTCAGCCCTTCGTTACGTGAGCCGAGCTGTGCTCTCCATTTGTTATCAGCTTCATCCACCTATTACAGCAACTTTTTATCTTGCACGTACCTACTACCATTACCTGCTTTCCCTTTGCCGCGAGGTCTCCATGCTCTCCGGTAACCATCCCTTAACCTATTATAAACCCAACGCCTCTGCCGAGACTTCGCTCGCTGAATGCTCTTACTTCCCTGGCAACAGCTCACCTTCACTCGTCCTCCATCTCGCCGCACAAGAGGGACGTTTCCAAAAATCCAACTGTGCTCCCATCTGCAACTCCCATCAACTTCAGTTACACATATTCCTTTTTTTCCAAGTTTTTGTTTCTTTAGCTCAGAAGAGCAATAATTAGGAAGACTTCATTTTGGCTACAAAGCCAAAGTACAGTACCAAACTCTGCCATTGCTCCCGGCAAGGAACACCAGGTAAACGCAGGTGGAGTTTTGGGCAGAAACGGATGGTAAAGCTTGGGTAAGAGAGTGGCTGGCATGTTTGGGTTTGTTCCCCACATCTGAGCAGGGCTGTAGCCTAGGGCTGGCATTCTGATCTTGCTTGTACTGGTGGAATTCAGATGCAGCAATGCTGATTCATTGGCCTCTGGGGTTTAAAAGGTACTTTCAGTTCTTTAATCAAAGGTTGCGGTTAATGAGAGTTGTGCGGGATCTGGAAATGCCAAGCAGTGCAGGGAAATGCACATCTACAAGGAAGGGCACAGGCATAACAACCATCCTCTGCACTTGTTTAGCAATTTCTTATCGGCGTATCCGGAAGCGCACTGTACGGGTGGGTAAATAACCATCTGCCTCTGCAGATCAGCAGCCCCCGGCACAGACGGTGATACGGCTTGCCCGAGGCCAGCCGGCAGCTCCCTGGCAGAGGCAGGGGATGGAGACGCTCTCTCTATATCCTTTGTCTCCATTTCAGATTCTGACCCATTTTGCGACCTCAGGAATGATTGTAAAGTATGTTGTAAGTACATACATTTTTATTCTCATAACATAATCGGTTACATCAAGGTGTTATGTAGGTCTGCTGTTACTTCAGGGATACACTACTTGGCCTGTTCCTGCACATTACTCTCAGTTATTTTACAGCATCATAAATAGAAAAACTTTATAAGAAGGCCTAAGCCTTAAAATGTACAGTGAGCACTTAAGACACATGATCTGCTGCAGCGAAGGCACAGTGTCTGCAGTAATGCCCAAGCACTGGGCTCCAAGACCAGTCAGACCTTGGGAACTTTACGTTTCCAGCGAGTATGCTCATTGATGAGAAAAGAAAAAGCATTGCTGCAGGGGTACATCATTTCCTTGTGTAGCCATTTGCTGGTTGTAACGCGGACCTTGCACTGAACTGCTGCCACAAGAAGCTACACACTGCCTAACAGAGACAAAAAAAAAAAAATTGGAACAACAGTGTGGACTTAAGAAGCCAAGGAAACACCCATGAAGCAATCAGTTGAACTTGGTTTCCTGGGGGAAAAGGCTTGTGAGGAGAGATTTGCAATACCAGGGAATGATGCCGATGAATGTTTTGGATGGGATTTACCCCACCTCACTTCCAATGCTCAAAAGTTAGCTTGCTTAATCAAAATTAGTCAGTCTGATCTCTTGCATAATCAACAGATCCTAAGATATATGAGATAATTGCCATCTGCAAGTTCCTATTTCAGCTGATCACTTGCGAGGTGACCAGCTCAGACTTAACTAGCTCTTAGGCCACCGCGTTGGTTGAGATGAACTCCCCCTTCCAAGCATGCAGGGCAACTAGAAACATGAAAGAGCAAAGTCTGGGAGAGGGAGATGCACTGAGTTCCCTAATCGTTGATTTGGAGCTGGAATTCACCTGGCACTCGACCAAGTACCCCAACGGGCAGGGTCTCCTGCTGGATGCTCTCCCTTCAGGTAGGATCCATGGTGCGTCGTGCCCAGTGCCTGGGCTTGACAATGGTCAATGTCCCTCGTGCTAAAAAACTTGAAACCCTCAAGTGACACAGTGCAGAATACTCAGCTCGCAGAGCAGAAGTCTTCTCCTAATCCTTGTCCATCAGTAGTTGGCATTTTCTCTGAAACAGGATTTCTAGTCTGTAAATGCTGAGAATTCATGGGCGTATTGTGACTCTTCCTAACATGTGGAAAGGTTCGGTTTTATCCCAGCTCTCTCACTCTGGGATATGATAAGGCAATGAGTCACAGTTGCTGTGCATTCAGTCCCTTTATCCTTAAACCCCACTATTTGTTACATTTACTGGCTATTGCCTTAATGGCAGAAAAGACAAATAAGAGCACATGATTTACATTCTCTTAAATAATTAGACGAGTGCCAGCTCCCCACGCAGAGCGGTGTGCAATGCTGTAATCCAGAGCGTGGGATTTGATTTCGTTCTCACCAACATGATTGAAAAGATGGAGTTGCCTTGTTTAACAAGAGAAAGAAATTCTGTCTTCAGTAGAGCCCTAACTAGGTTTTTCTCAAAGCGTTTTCCCTGAACCTCCCTTCTCCCACATATTAAAGGCTTTTCCCTTGAATGCTGTGGTGCTTTCTTCCCGGTCCAGCTGATTTGGCTGTAGGTTACAGCTGAGGGGTCACATTAACACTGGTGGTAGGGAGGGTACGGTTTCCATCACTCAGGTGGCTGGTAGTCTTCCCTTGTCTTCCACAATCCCCTGGGCACCCACGAGACAGACAACTTCTGTAATTCACTGGCAAAGCATCACAGAGCAGCTCAGGCCATGGGATACGCCCCAAGATGTCCGAGTGACACACAGGCAAGCTCACATGAGGTCCAGCAGCTCTAGCAAGGATCTACGCAAGTGTCTCCAAGGTCAAAAGCCTAGGGGAACTCTGCAGAGATGACATAACCCAGAAGAAAAGGAGAATATAGCACCAGCTCGAGAGCAGCAGCGACAGGAAACCAGGCTGAGAAGCACAACAGGAACTGTACTCCAGTTTGGAAAGGGGAGATCCCACCTGGAGATCCCAAAGGCGAGAAGGAGTCATTGCACCAAGTACCATACTTCCAAAAAAAGCATAAAGCCGTTGCTCCAACACCTTTCCATCTAAACTGGCTACAAGGCCGTTAAGATTTCTTTTGGAGGGCCGAAGTGAGAACAGACGCAGGACCTCCATGCCCATTTCTTTGCATTGTGCGGTGAGGGCAATGAAGAAAGCCTTTTCTAGCAACAGTTGAAAAAAAAATTATGCTGGGTCCTTATGAAGGACCGAAAAGCAGTTGTTCTTCACCGATCACAGCCTGTGAGTCGGGTAACATTGCTGTTGTTTCCCCAGCGCCAGGCAGAGAAGTTTCTGTTCTGCTGGGATGAAAGATGCTCTGGATCCTCCCTTACTCTGTGTCAGATCCTTGGTTAGACGCAGGAATGTGCCAGGGCTGAGCCTCAAACAGTGGAGATGCTAGACGAAAGAGAAATAATGTAAGAATCAGGCAGATTAATTTAGTCAGAGAATTCAGATTCTAAACATATTTAGGTACTCAGCCAATGCATGGGATTTTGGTGGCATTTAATACCTCAAATACCTTTACAAATCTGGATTGAATGGAAAGATGGTTTCCTTTCATTATCTCATTATAGATAAAATAATCAAAACACCTTTACTTTTCCTGCCCACCTTTCCAACAATCTGCAAACATACCCTGGTGAAGCCCAGCTGGAGCACTATCTAAAGTTGGTAAACCGACCTTGGGAAAAGGCTGGCAGAGATCACAAAGGTCCAGGAGAGGTCACTGAAGGAATTAAGATGGGATTTGTCTCTCTGATACAAAAAAATATATAGTTTTGCCTTGCAAATTGCCCCTAATCCAAGGGCAATCCCTCAGGGATAATTTACCTTGGTAGTTTTTATACTACAGCGACGGTCTTTGTAGGTAGCTTGCTTCCCCGCTAACCCTAACCCTTTCCCCATGCACAGTTTTTAAATTTCTTATCAGGTGGTAGACACTGACTGCAGCCGATGTCAGAGAGGACGCTGCCCGTCCCTGCACGCGCCGTTATCCTCCACCTGTACAGCATCATTAATAATCACTGGGTGGCCGCTTCCCTGCAGGAGCTCCCCTTACTCCATCCCCACATCCTCTCCGACGACACTAAACCGCCCCTCAACAGCAGTTGCAGATTGGTTCACAGGAGACTTAAACGCCGCCTTCCCATTCCTGGTGCCTCCCAGAGGTTGGAGCTGAGGCCACACCACTGCTGCCAGCCCAGCCGGATTCCCTTGATTCACCAGAACAACCAAAACCGCAGCCAAGGCCCAGAGCCTACGCTTAACTCTTCATGACTTGGCCCCAGCCCAGCGTACAACCTTCCTAAGGCTCTGTCCAGGTGATGTGACTTCAGGATCAGGACCCTATTTTATAGAAACCTTGTATTGCTTTAGAGGGACTGCAACCCTCTACCCTGATCTTGATGCTTTCCCCTCTTGGCTTTTATGGCCTGGATGCATTTATGTACTGCTTCCTACCTGAAGAAGTCCTCATGTGTTTTCCTTGGGCCTCATCTTACTCATTCCAGTGCTTTCCCCTACGTATCAGCCTTCGTCTGTGTTTAGATCCTTTCTTTCATCTCCCACAGAAGGATTTGTGATCACTCATTTGCACTGTGAGTCCTCCTCACGGGGGCTAGCCTATGGACCTGCTAAAAACGCTAGATGCTGGGGAGATCCAAAGGGATGCTCCATTATCTCCCTTCTGGATGAGGTTATCAGTAATTACTGGATAGCCACTCCCCTGTAGGAGCTCCCCTCACTCTACCCCTGTGATCTCTTTGAAAATCCTAACAGTATCACATCAGAAGCCTCTTTTCCTTTGTTCACTCCAGGTTCTTTACCCATTACCCTTCTTGCGCTATAAAAAATCACCAGGGGTCACAGAGTGCAATCCTTATGTTGACAACCCGCTTGCCAACCAAGAGAACTTTCACCAAAATCTGCAGAAATGTTGTGTGTTTCGGAAAGATACCAAAAGGCTTTCCCAGCAGGCTGCAAGACCCTGAGGACCTTCAGGAGATGCTGGGTGTATCAAGAGGTGAGGTCATCATGAATAGCTGCCCAAGCCAACCCTAGACTGAAATGGCATAAAATTGGTTTTGGTTGTGTCAGTCTGCCTCCTTATTTTTGGAAGGCATTCACAGATCAGCTGCTTTCTCAGCTGTCGTCTCCCTGGAGTTGACTGCTTTCTCCTGTAATTTGCTGAATGCCCTGATTCCAGCCCAACCATCCCAGCTCCTCCTGACATCTATCCAGGACCTGGCAGAGTCCATGGACTTTGGACTGAGCCCACCGTCACTTCTGATCTAAGATCTCTTGCTCTGCTATTGCATACTCGTGAGTCAAACCCATGTGAAGCCCATGCCAGTGTTCAATACCGAGATGACAGTCGTGACAGACAGGTGGATCTAGCAAGTGCTGGATGTGACGTCTGTGGCCATATGTTCTCTTATGATGCAGCAAATCACTGTCATCTGGATTCCCACCGTCCAGAATGACCGCCTTCTCCTTCGCCCACAGAAATACACTGCCAGCACCATCTCCTTCCCGCTGTGCGCTAAATTTGGATATTGGCAATCTCCGCAACAGCCTCCACATGGGACAGGGCAGCATACTAACATGGAGACCTGGTGTTCGGCCTTGTGACGTCTGTCTTTCCTCTTTCGCGTGGCTGTGGCACCGAAGCTCGAACAGGTGCTGGTCGTATCCCGGCGTTCCACTGGGAGCTCTGGGCCAGCGTCTTCGCTGCCGCTTTGGAGGGCAGGTTCCCGGTTGACTGGTGAGTGGCCCAGCTGGGACGAACTGGTGGTTTTGGAACAGACTCAAGATCTGCAGAAAGTGATAGCTAGGAAGAGAAGGCAGTAATTATCATATCATCCCAACAGCTTCAGAGGGACTGAAGGCGTTGGAGTCCATTGAGAACTTCTATAAAGTCTATACATTCTATACACATTCTATAAACTACATAAGGTCATGATATCCCTAAATTATATTCCTAAATGATACAAGCGTAATCTGCATTATTTGCAGTGACCTGTGCTCTGGTATAAGTTTACGGTAAGGGCAAAAAGACCCGATTAGAAATTGATGCTAGTAAAGCCAAACCCAGATGAATTGATTCTCCACATCAATTCATATGTTAATGCACAAATTTCTCCCCCGTGCCTATGGCTGCGACTGATCCCAGTCTTGCTTGCTGTCTGAAGTCTCGCAGTGTAAAGGATAAAGTTTATTTTAACATACTGTTCAATGAACATTTCACTAAACAGTATGAAAATTAACCAAAAATAAAATCTTAGCAACACAGTGATTGTTTATTCCTTGAGAAAGATCCCAAATATTCAAAAAGCACAGGTTCTGCAGACCAACAGCTTTGGCTTTTTTTTTTTTCTGACTGATACAAATTATTTGGTGAGAATAGTGAACAAACGTTAACAAAACCAAACATTTACATTGCAACTCATTAAAAAGCAATGTGGGCAGATAGTCTTATGTGAAACTAGTGTCCATAGGGAAATGGTTGTATAGGAATGTCAGCGCTGTTCTGTAATTCCTGCCCTCCTTTTCCCCTTTCCATCATTTGAATTGGCGGCAGCGGCAGATATACGGTGCTTCATGCCTAATTGTCTAGTTATAAATAAGCAATCCAGCAACTGCTGAGTATCAACCTCGAGAAAGGCCAGTGAGCGTACAACCGGCGACAGCGGTCCAGGATCTTAGCAGTACTTGACGTGTGACAGAGACGGTGTGATAAAAGCAGTGGCAGGTTTGTTGTCCTAGCGAGAAGAGCACAACACCGCAGAGGCAGTAGTAGCTGCGGCACAGATCCCACTGTCCCTTGCTTTTCAGCTCCTGTGGTGTTGGTGGGTCAATTTTAGAGCTCATAGGGACAAAGAGGCACAGACTGTCAAAGCCAGGCTATACTTTTAAAATTAGAGTGACATATACAAGCTGAGTTTGAATATGCAAGCATTATATTGAGTTACATTCACTCTTAGGAATAGTCCCATGAAGTTCAACAGGCTTTCTTGTATGAATAAATAAAATGCAAAACAAGGCTTGCAGAATATAAATATACACTGGCCAGGACCGTGTCTCAGTGCTGAGAGCCCGGGATCTTCACGTGGGCTATACCCACACAGTACCTAAATGCGTTTCATACTCAAAACATCAATTCCCTGTCAATATGTCATAGGGAAATTTACTCCTGACTTCAAATGCTGCAATCTTATTACCTTAGGATATAGGCAATGAGGCAAGAGTGACTGATCCTGTCAAAAAGATGTTATTTAGTAAGTACTAAAAATAAGTCAGTAATTCAGGAACAGCTGTGAGGGTGGAGCAGTCTCTCAAACAGAAACAAGCAGACAGCCTGAAAGGCAAAACCAGCCCCTAATTGCTGACATTGCAGTCATTTGTAATGCTGTCAAAAGCATCAATCAAATTTTACCTTCCTCATAAAGTACCTGGGAATTCTGACATTTGGGCACGAGGCTGCCTATTTTGCTGAGAAGCTGCGGAAGACTCCTCAGTGGAAGTCCTCAAGAACTTGGGTAAAGGACACTGATGTGGCAGCAGTGATGCCCGCGAAGGGACCTGTAGGGCCAGAGCTCAGAAATCACAGCAGGGCAACCCGGCTCCATGTCCGAGTGAACAGGCGGGATGATACAGTGGCCCAAACCAGAGATCTGCTTTCCATGTCCTGCCCGGTAAAATCTCGGAGAAGTCACCAAACCCGTTGCATTCTTCACTTTTCTTATATATAACACGGGGACGGCAGCTGCTGAAGGCAGCGGGAGCATGGAGGTGCTATAGACAAGCCATAAAGCCTGGATCCAGCAAAGTGCTTAAAGAGATGGGTGACACTGAAACTATACAGACCCTGAGAGTGCAGCATTTCCCTGCATAAAGACAGAGGAGGTATTCCCTCCCCGCTGTAGAGACACGGGGGTTGCGTGTGCATTCGTAAGAAAGAATGGGGCCCTTCATTCAGAGACCTAATTAACTTAATTTATTGTAATTTACTATTTATTGCAATTTAGCTAATTTACTTTAAATTATTCTAAATTAAATGTGAGCCTGGTCACCATTTCCATGATTACTAATAAACTCCAAAACCTCACAAGTTGACTAGGAGGAGAACTGATTCACCGCATGCAAACGCGGAGCCAGTGGATGTAATTCCAGGACTCAGGTCATCACCTTAATTATGCGTTTATTCTGTTTTGGTGTGCTGTTGTTCAGCCTCCTGAGCTTGAAGCTCCATATAATAGCCCTTTTCACGTCTTCATTGTGGGTGGTAATATATTTTTATTCTCACCTACATTCTGTCCTTGGATCATTGATCTATTTAAGAGCTTCATTTTAATTTGACTAGATGTTTGCTTGCTTGGGGCACTTATTCTTTCATCATAGTCTATTCTTCTTCTAAGGATTTACTAAAAGATTTGAGCATTAAGCCTCTTTATTTGGATTTGATTAAATAAGAGTCTTTTCATAGGTCTTCATTTCAACAAGGTTTCCCAATGCTACCTTAATAATAGATGGAAATTAATTTTGGATTATTCCTAGTGAGTTCTATATATATATTCTTCTTCTGTGCATCAGCCTACTGTAACCTTACATATATTCTTTTTCTATGCATCAGCCTAGTGTAACCTAACCTTTATTGTCGTGTAGTGTTGTAGTCATTAATGACCAGTGTAACAGCAGGCAGAGAATAAGAAACGCAATTTGGGCAAACCGAAATTTGGGCAACCCTGAACTCAAGAGAAATACAAGCCTATTTTCAACGTAAAGGTCTCGGAGAGAGTGACACAGCAACACAGGCTACCTCGGATTTTTAGCACAAACAGAAGCCGGTGCTATCACGATTGCACGGCCCAAAGGCACGGAGCTCTGTTCTGGGCTGATGGCAGCAAGGTGTAACCCCATGGGTTTCAGGACACGTACCCCGGGGTTAGGCTGTCCTAACTGCCTAGGAGGGACCTAGGGAGGATGGTGGTCCTGTCAGACCTTGGCGGTGGCTTTAAGACTCTACCCGGGGGTTTTTGTGGGGTGAGAATTGAGTGCCCACTAACTCTGCGTGCTCCCCCAGACATCTGTCTGTGAGCATTTTGGTCAGCTAAATGCTTTCTGGTGAGTATTTACTACAGGAATACTAATGTCCCTTTTAAGCTGTGAGCAGCCAAGAGAAGGTGACCCCCCCACACACGCTGTTCAACCCTGCACGGCTGCAATTTGCCGCAAAAACTCCCGCTGGCGTTGTGCAGGCAGGTTCGGACTTCGTGGTGGGAGTCAGGCTGGGGGCTTGTGCCTTCCCGATCAGGTCTTGCAGGCTAAGTAACTTCAAAGAACACAGAACTTCCCTAAAATCTGGGGAAAGGAGATCTAATTCACCTCGTTTTACCCTGAACTGAGATTCTTTCACCTCTGGACTGACAATAAAACAGCTTTAAATTTGAATCGGGAAGCCGTGATGGAGTGAAAGCGCTTAAGGGCGCTCTGATCCAAGGGCTACAGAGGAAACCATTGGAGAATGGAAATTGTAAGACACAGGCTGAATAACTTTAATTATATTTTCAGTTCTTGAACACTGACTGAATCTATTTCCTTGCAAACAGGCTGTATTTGGGTCAGGAGAATGCCTCCCAATCTCGGGAGACAATGCCTTTCTTTTATGTCAACCTTCTTTAGCTCAACTCACATGCGTTCCCTGGCTTTCATCGCTTAGGAAACACGCTTCCAGGTCTGCAAAACCCCCCAAATCGCTTGTGAGCATGTCCTTCTTCTGGCAGTTATTTGTCGCCGTATCTACAAAAGCTTAGACCCGTGGTGCTTTCTGGAAGCCTGACGTCCCTAGACTCCTTTCATGCGAGGATGCCCTATTTTACCGGCGATGAGCACAATGAATCCTCAGTGTTAAGACCTTGGGGCTGCTTGCTCAGACTCAGCGCAATGAACAGCGAATGAACTAACATCAAATTGCAACGATCAAAAGTCGCGAGCACAGAAACGAAGCTTTGGGAAGAGATGCAAGTGCCGTAAGAGAATCGATCCGATGCTTTGTAAAGCGTGGAAAGGGACTGTCGGGGTACTGTGCGGTAAGCAATGTGAGGGAGGAGCAGATATCAAGGTCGGTGTCTCCATGCAGACAGTTGCTGTCCCTTTCCCACCGAGGGCAGCTGGACTGTGGGCTACGGTGAGAGATTGCCCCCGGCGCAGCCAGACACGGGGTGCTTGGTGTCCTCCTCCTGCCCGGGCATCTCCCTCAGGGACAGGCAGCAAAGGTGCCCGGCAGCCTCCTCCTAGCAGGAGCAAAGCTTCACAGTTACCTAAGTTAAGGAAAAGCTCTGAGCTAAAATCTTCCTGGGTGTACCTGACGCTGGGCCCCAGCCCATATAATTACAAGCCAGTGATACTTGCCAATGATTTTGCCTTCTGGAGCTTATTAGATCCTTGACCCGCTCTCTTTTTTTTCTCAGCTGCCTGCCGACTAAGGTCTGGGGTCTCCCCTCCTCCTTTCTTCCTCCTGCAGAGTAGAACAGAGTAGTATTAACAAGTGCGATGGAGGTGGTTCCCTGGGCTTGAGAAAAAGAAAATCCCTTGTGATATTGCCACCCGAAAAGACGTGGTTTAAGATAATACATTGTATTTTGCACCTGGGGCAGACCAAGAGCGGGCAATCGGATGCCGTGGCTCAGAGGAGGGCAGTAACTTGTCATTTTTTAAGTTATGATAACTTTATAGCACTCAAACATGTGCCCTTAGCTCGCGACTTACTGATTTAAGCTAAATCCACAAAACGTGTTACATCAGCTTAGGGGAATTCGCAGAAAGGCAAGTTTAGCTTAACCAATTTGAGAGTTTTCAGTGAAGTCCATGGAACTTGTAACATAAACAAGGCTAGAGGACTGCCCCTCCAGCAAGTTATTTATTCATTGCTTTCATAGCCAAATACTTCTTCTTGTACATGTACATGTACATGTATATAAATTTATAAATTATTAAAGTCAGTACAATTAACTGGCAAAACAGGAATATTCCAGAGTGTGAAAATTAAGTGAAGTACGCTGGAATATGGCCAGTTGTCACATTTTCCCCGTATCAGGAGTAAAATCCGTACTATGAGGAAGTTTCTTTAAGAACTCAGGCAGGTTCACAAACACATGTGCTCTGAAGGCTTGCATCCCCCTTCCGCATCCAAATCCTGCAATATAGAATTGGTGAATTTAAAGCAACAACTCTGTGTACTCTCTGAGTGCGTCTCCCAGGTCCGTCACCGGCGTCTCTGGGCTCCTGAAAGGCGTGCTAAAAAGCGTGGTATGAATACAAAATTGTGAACGTAAAGGCTAGAAACAGACTCTAAAAGCAACATTTACCCTACGAAGAGATAGAGCCACACCACATAACGTACACATCCTCAACACCAGCACGTATCTGGCACTCGCTCGTCCCAGACCAGCTGCAGATCGAGAACCATAACGGCAAATCAGACATTAGTTCAAATAGCACATCGAGGGAAACTGCAATCTGTTTATAAACACTTCGCTAACAGTCAAGGGAGAAAATTCAATCCAAGCTATTATTATGGGGAATGAACCGGTGAATCTTGGTGAACTTCAGGTTTATGGTTGGACTCGATGATCTTAAAGGTCTTTTCCAACCTAAACGACTCTGTGATTCTCGGATCTTCAGATGGAATGCAGACCCGGCCTTGTGATGGGAAATTGAGCTATTGACCTCTCCTGCTGTATTGTGGCGTCCGCGCTCGTGGTGTCAGAGCACGCAGCAGGTCACCACCACGGTCTCACTTCAAGGTCGGGAAAACGTAAGCAGCGAGGAGGAGTTTCTCAAGAGCATCAGAGCCGAGGTGAGGACGGCAGGTCTCTCACTCCCAGTGCTGAACTCCACGTTTCTCACCCCACTTTCCTCCCTTAAGGAATGTTTTTGATTCCCAGAAGCCTAACAGGCAGAGAGTACTGGGCTGGCTATTCAGAAACAAGAAAAGCAAGAGACAAGCGTTAGGATTTGGAAGGACGGCGAGACACCGTACCCTTCTCACGCAAGCGAGCCTCTTTTTGTCAGAAACTGGGCCCAGGCTGCTGACAGAACAATTACCGAAAGTAATTATTTTCTCGTTGGGTAAACACTCCAGTACAATATGCAACTGTTTTTAGAGCCAGCCTATGTCCATAAATTATCTAACTGAATTAGTGCTGGCTTCCAGAAGCCCAGGCTGGTTGGGAGGGGGAAGGAGCTTGCATTTTGGCTGAGCTGTTGTCATGAGAAGTAGCAGGGCTCTTTCTTGAGGCACAAGGACACAGTCTTGGCGGGGCTCCAGCGCTAGGCTAGAATCGGAATTCATTATTCATGATAAAGTGGGAGGCAAATCTTTTGATTTATTGGCAACAAGCAGCACAAACACCAGATGCCTCCCAGCAGAACTGTACATGCATGGACTGAAAGAAATGCCCCTCCTCATCCTTTTAGGCAGATCGGAGTCCCGGAGAAAAATTGCTAACTTGGTTCCACGCTCTAGATAAAAATCTTTCACTTCACCTTTGCAATATTGCTTTGTGCCCAAAGAGACAAATCCTTCCTTGCTGGCCTCTGGCTTGTTTGCATATAAACAAAAAGTTACCTGGACAATCCAGGCAGAAAACAAACCAGCCCTACCAGAAATCATCCTTAGGACAAATCGCACACATACGTGCAGCAACACCGAAAGTCACAGCTATAATTTTACCAAGGGATTTTGATAACCCCTTCCAGGCAATTTGTAATTCAACCCCCGTCTGTATCTCTTCTCTTCTCCGTCGCCTCACCACTCCCTCGACTGTGCATCTGATCATTGCTATTCTTAATTTCACTGCTCGGTGACGATGAAGCTTTTCCCACACTATCCCATCTAAACCAAACCACCTCTCTGTGAACATACTGAGGGAGCTCTGTCCCATCTCCTTCACGCCGCAGGGATGTTTGTCACCGAGGCTCTTGGGTGCTATTCAGTTTTTATAGTACAAGCTCATGCCTTCTGACCAAGCAGCAAAAAAATCCATCAGAAAAAAACCCCGTCAAGTCTCAATTATCATCCAGATTGCAAATTAACACCATTCTGCCATTTTTTGGGCACTACCCAGCTGTGACACAGTGTTACGGTTCTTCTCCCGGGTGACATGAAGCACCAACACGGTCCAGGCCAAACCCTTGCCCAATTGCTCTATAGAAATCTATTTGTTTTTCAAAGGTAAATACCCAATTACAGCCTTGTAGCCCAAAGTATACATTTTGTATTACCTCTTTTAGGACTCCCTTCGTCTCAGCTCTCCTGCATAATTGAGAATTGACTGTGGCTTGTTATGCTTCCCATGTTTCACTTTTTTTTGGCTAATAAAGGGTAAGTTCTCTGCTACCAACTCACAGCAGTGTAGTTTCGGTACTGCTGTGGAAGGGAGCGTGTAGCCAATGACTCCTCTCAAAAGGCCAACAAAGAGACAGATGACAACTCTGCCATTTAAATGACAATATTTCAGCTGCAGCGCGGACACCCTGCTGCGATCAACAGGAGAGTTCTCGCCTCTCTTTGGACCAGAAAGCAAGTGTAGAGGGAGGTCCGGCTCAGAGGAGATTTTAAGCAGGTCCAAGAGCTAGGAAAAACTTTATTTTTTTGTTACCTCTTAAATTCTGCAAAATTTAACCTGACATTAGGCAGATTAACTTTGGTTCAAAGAAGTAGCCAGTGACTAGTCTCACACATTGCTTTGATGACGGCGTCAGGTATTCCTTTGATGTAATCTTGTTTACTCACAAAGAATTTTCTACGAGTCCGCTTTTCCTCAGGACAGGAGACCTCAAGTGGAAAGCATGGTTCGTTGGCTCACAGCTTTCCAGTCGACCTGCTGGCCTACAAGTGCTCTCTCGAGTCCTTCTCTCTCAGCCATCGCTTTGGCTTTCCGCTGCTTTTCTGCAAGTTCTGCTGCATCTTTTCACACATGCTCATGACCTCAAGAAAATACTCCTTCTTCTCTCTCTACATTCAGGCGGCAGCAAAACCCATTTCCTCGCCCAGACTACCTTCGCAAAACCCTGTATTTTGGGAAATCGCTCCTATTGTTTTAGGCATCTCATTTTGCATAGATTTCATTGCTTCTGACATTCATTTTACATGAAGAGTGGTTGTTATGCCCTTGAGCTCCAAGAATTCATCTAATCTGAAGAACAGCTATACCTAACACAGCCTGGGGGGTCAGAGATCTTTATCTTGGTTCTCTGTTCTACTTTACAACCCTGTACGCTGGTCAGGCAGGGGCTGCCCGAGCCTGTAGGCTGCAGGGAGGGACCTCATCTTGCACCGCA
>NW_009610283.1:16823-22680 GCF_000690535.1 Cariama cristata
CAGGGAGGTACATCATCTTGCACAGCATTCATACGAGACTTCAACCTCAACCGACCAGACACTCACACTTGGCTGAGCATGGCCTTCATCAGCCGTCCAAAACAATGCTTGGCATCAGAGCGGGGCACTCGGACCACTTTGCCATTGTGCGGCCATTGACAGGCAACCTACACCTCCCGAAGCCACCCATTAGCTGCCGCTGCCACCTCCACCGAAAGCTTGCGCTTGAGGAACGCTCAAGCGTGCGAGGTGGTGTCCGACGGCCCCTGCTGTAGATAGGGAGCCGGGCGAAGTCCCGAAGAGCCCATCCCTAGGCAGCTGCCTCGAAGCAAAGAATGGAGGACGTAATATAGAGCCTTAGGGGGAGGACTTCTGGGAAGGGGCTGCAGGGGGGACTCCATCGGCAGTCTGTCCACAGAAAAGCACCAGAATATCGTGATGTGAGCGGGAAGCTGGGTCAGCACTTGAAACGGCACCCCTGTGCTGCTGAATAATCATTACAGATGAGACTACACACTAGCAATTACTCTCAGCTTAAGTGATATTAAAGGGAGATCCTTGATAAACAAGCAAATCTCATAGAATTCATTTCTCTCCTTGCAATAATCCTCTATAATTACGGATAAATGCCAGATTTGCTGGAACACTCGGCGTTATAATATTCTCCATTGCACAAATGGATGGAGGCTCAAATCTCACTTAGGAGAAGAAAACAGTCAGTGTGCTTACTGTATCATTAGCAACTCAGAATCATTTGCATCTGGTCGTCAGCTGCACGTACAGCTCAATGCTGGAACAAGCGACTTTTAAACTCTTCAAACAAGGCTTGTCCCACTTTTCACACTGGGTCACACATGGCCAGCCCAAGGGAACCGTAAACCTCACAGAAACCTTTGGGAGCTGCTACACAGAAACGTCTAGCACAACAGAAAAATAATATCAGGACATCCATTTGCAACAAGAGGCACTTTGTCAAAATTCGTAGCTATAAGCCTCAAAGAACTCTACCCAAAATGGTGCTAGAGTTTGGAAACACACCACAGAAAGAGGGTGAGGTGGAAACTGGAAAGCTCTTTGAAGTAGTGCAGTATCCTAGGACTAGGGGACGCGGATTAAAAAATGATTCATAAAAGCTTTTGCTCAGACACTGGGAACTTTGTGGAACACCCCGGAGGAGTGGTGGGTCCGGCAAAGTTAATTGCATTGAGAAAGAGCGTACGCGAGTGCGTGACTGCTTAGCCAAATAAATCACTCGGCTGGGGTAATGCATGGGCTGATTGTTCCTGTGCACAGGGCTCATCTCAGCTCTACCAGTTATTTACTTAAAGTACAGTCTGGATACTTTCATTGTGGCTCAATTGCTTCCCAAGGTTTTTGTTGGCAGAGGGAAGAGGAATCTCCTCCTCTCTGCACGTTCGGTTGGGTGAGAGCCTCTGCAGTCCTTTCCACAGGGACTCGCACGGGAACTAGGCAACGGTCAAGCTAACCCATTACCTGTTCACCAAGCTCAGATTAATGATAGTATTACCAGTTTCACAAGTTACTGCGCGGCAGCTGAATTGAGGTAACTGCTGTGAGCCCATGAAAAATGAGAGGTGGTATGAACAGAGATGTAAAGGAGAAATGGGCCAAGCACCGCACACGGGTGACTACCCCAGCATCCTTGCTATTGCTTCTGCTGACGCTTGTTAATGCACAGAAGTTTGACCACGGATCTAAGATTCTGAAAATGCCTGATGCCGGATGTGTCAAAGGAAAACACGGGACAGTCCTAACACAAGTCGATGTACAAAACTATACTTTGGGGTGGAAATGCCTTTCTTTTGCCAGTTGTTGACTAGATAATCCTGGGAGCCTAAGAACTGATGGATCTAGGCAGTCTGTCCCAAGCAGTGTAAATATTTAGGTAATTAATACTATTCAAAACTGTTGTCCTAATTCTTCTCATTACAGCTGTAACATCCCCAAGAGTTACAGCCTATTTTAGGGGGAGCCACTGACAAGCTGTGCCCATGTTCTGTGCTGAAAGGACACGAAGTAGTGCAGCTGCAACTACAACTGGACCAAGATGAATCCAAGAAAAGCCAAAAGAGCAGCAAAGTGGATTTGCAACCAGGTTGCTGAACTGTAAGGCTTCCAGGCAGCTCGGAGCACAGGCAGAGTGAGCTTGCAAAGGACACAGACATACCCTACATTGCAGAAAAAGCCAAAGGGAAGAGATCAAGCTCTTACGCCTGCCTAGCCTGCTCGATGGGATCGTAGTTGTCGAGGTAGTTGAATCGGATGGTGTCTGTAGGATGCCTGTCTGATGAACGCCACGGTGGGAGCTCTTTTTTCTCCTTGTTTGTCCTCTTTCCTGGCGTAGAAAGTTTTGCCTCTGGGACGTTGCTTCTTACTGGTTGCACATCAATAACTACAAACTCATCCTTTGAGGGAGTCTAATAAGAGAGAAGAAAAGAAAAAAAAAGAATTTTAGCCTATACTGAAAGCGAGATTTATTTCGCCTAACTTTAGACTTCTAAGAATTGGGTATTAACTCAAAATCAGTCTCTCCAGCCTCCATTATGGTCAGTGGACAGAAATAGGGACCCTGACAGTGCATGTCGTCGCCCATGTCCCGAAGTCTGTATTAAGTTGAGCTGAACTGCTTTTGAGATGCTTTGGCTTCTCTCCATTGACTACAGAGAGAGCCTACGGGGGAGTCTGGTTAAAATCAGAGGGCTGAGTTTTGAATTCAGGGCAGAATAATCCCACCCTCACAGCCTCGCAAACCAGGTATGGCATCAACGAATCTCAGGAGAAAGCAATGGCTACCAAGGAATGCTCCACCTCCCCAAAATGGCCCTGCCACCTTTGAAGAAGAGAAAAAGAGACAACACCAAGGGCTGTAACAGGCACTATGGGTGCTTTTTTCCTCTCCAACAGGTAAACTGACTCTGAAATGTCAGTGGGGGTGATGCTGAGTACCCCACCTCTCTTATCAGATTGAGGCAAGCTACCATATGCTCTATAAACTGGGGAAAAAGAGAGGGGAACAGCCTTGAGTGCGGGAGAGGGAAATTTAGAGGATTACTCCAGAACCCCCTGAAAGGACAGCAGAGCGAGACCTTGGTGATTGCTCCTCCTAACCAGTGAGATTTTCACTTCTCCCCTACCAGGGATGGATGATGGGAAAGTAGAGCGCATGGCAACACATGAGTTTAGATTCTAACTTAAAATGATAATCTTCCATTTCACCAGTGGGAGAGTACAGAAAGATAAAGAAGTACAGAAAGGTAAAGAGGCAAAGAGGTGAGGAACCCAGCCAGCCCAGTTTTCCCACTGGCCCCGAACATCTCTAGGGGTGGGAGGTATGTACCTTTGGTCTCGTGACATGCAGCTCTTTCACCATCTCGATGTAATGTTTCTTCCAGATTCCTTGCTCAAAGGGGGTTGGAGAGAAGTTGATGTACCAGCCAAAACGCAGGCATTTCAGCATCCAGAGCTGATCCAGTTCAGACAGGTACTTCCAGTACCAGCTCACCTGTGAATGCCCAGTAAGTTGAAAACCTTGGGGTTTCAAGCATCCAAGGTTGCAGCTAGAGATTTCAGTGCTGTACATGTAATTCCCCTATGTCCTTAAACTAGTACGATTCTTCAGCACTGTTTATGCTCCATTGAAACCTTTCATGAAACCATTTAAAGCATTCAAGGTCTTCACGACATGCTCAGCGCCTAAGTGTTAGCTGATCTCCAGTACAGGGTGAAAGATTCCAAAAATCACAGGCCAAGAAGAAAGATTTCAGCTTGCTGGGGCAACCTCCTCCACTTCTACTCAATAAGCATACAGTAGTTGGAATAAACCTTTTGTTTCCACTGAGAAAAGAGCATCAATAAACTCCCCAAGTCTGACAGACCCGTTCTGAACATTTTCTCCCTACGCACGTTCTGCTGTTACACTCCATCTCACAGTCACCTTGCGTGCAACGCTTGTTCCAGCTTAAGGACAAATATCCTCGATTGGCACTGCCACGCTTATAATAGCAGCTGTCCAACGATATGACGCAAGTAGCGCTGTAAAGACTTTTCTTTATAAGTAAGTAATTTCTTAACCTGTCTTCTCCCTGCCTGTGAATGACTAGTGTGAGTTGCATCCGCACAAAACATGAAAGGCTGGAGAAAGATACTAGAGCAAGCTTTAAACAAGCTGAGATTTTTATATATTCCTAGTATTATACGGAGTACTGTGTTAGTGCAGTGATAATGCCACTAATACCTGAACTTACTCATTCACAAGTACTTTGGGCATCACCTCACAGCACTTTATCTCAGGCAAACATATTTTTGGAGCCTTAGCCGCTGTTTAAAAGACTGAAGCCCTAACCACTGTGCTCAAAAGCACATCTGTCACTTCTCTGTTACGTCCAACGCTTCACCCTCAGGCATTTTCAAGGATCTGGTTTTCTTAAAGCATCGTGTGCAGTTCTTTGCAACTGGCACAAGCCAATACTTTTCAAAGCAACTCATGATTCTGCACACAGTGCAAGGTACTTCAAAAGAAGATGATTTTCAGAAAGCACCAGGCCTCTTTCTTGGGAAAAATCAGTCTTGTGAAGTGCCACATTTTAAATGCCTTAGAGCTGAACATCTAAAAATTACTCTTCACTTTTGTAAATCTTGGCCAATCTGGCTTAATTTAGGATCTGTGGAAGTGTTGCACTCGGTCTCCTACAAGCATCACTTAAGCATTTGGCACCAGGCTGCCAAGGCAGAAGACTTCACGTTATGAAGAACAGCACTGGTACGTCTTTCCTGAAAACTGGTGCTGTTTCCTTGGCTTGAACTAGCTTGGCCTGACTTTCTGAACCTTAGGTATGTTTTGCCTTTTTTACCTGTGCACATCGACAGAGGCTCCGTGGGTCCAGGAAGGAAAAGATGTATAAAGACAGGACTCGAGGAAGCCTTGTGGTGAAATCTAAAGCCTCGGTGGGGACTCGATCCTGTAGCTGCTTGGCACAGAATTTCTGCTGTGACGGGGAGCAGCGTTCCAACAGGTCCGCCAGGATCCTCCGCCTCTGACCATCTGTCCACTTGTCAAACTGAAAAAAGGAGTTCATGGTTCTGAGAAACCGGAGATTCAGCTTCTTAAAATAAAGCACACGTTTAAGGCAAGGGAAAGTGCATAAGCAGCAGCTTCTGGTGACTCATTCAAGAGCAAAGCACGTAGGAACTGGGAACAAATGGCGAGGCTACATTAAAAGAAACTCTGAAGCCACGTAACGTATGATTTATAATCCTCAAAGGATCCAGGATGCCCTGGTCCAGGACACGCTCATGCTCTCAAGGCTCTGCTCCTGGGACCAGCTCTGCGACTTGGCGTCACTCATGGAAAGGAGCAGCCTCGGACGGGCGGTTACAGGATCAGGTCCCAAATGACAATGAGTTCATTGCTGATTCCGCGTCTATCCTGACGCTTCTGTGGCCCCCACTACTGCGATATTTGAGTGCCTCACAATTTGTCACTTGATTTCTCTCCTATGCACTGTCTCACTGCAGAGAAGTGGAGCGAAGAGAGACTGAATCAGCTGCCCATGTCTCACAAGGAAAATCTGAGGCACAGAGCCGGCACCAGAGTAACAAAGATTTTTCACGGCATTTCTATGCTTACGACAGGTATCTAAAGAGAAGGGTTAAAACGGTTGTGGGAAGAACTGAGCACTGAGGTAACCCCACAAGCATGTATCGCTTTGCTAGGATGGGAACGCCACCGCTGCACGGAGCGGAGTGGGGCAGAGCTGTGTAAACAGGGTGGGAGCAACGGCGGCGGTAGCTGGTGTTTAACTGGGGTGGATAGCAGAGGATGGAAAGGGCCTCGTCA
>NW_009610283.1:22880-23604 GCF_000690535.1 Cariama cristata
GGCACGGTTAAAGATGCCTTTCCGGAGGTGAAATACGGATTTCGGAGAAGTCTCGCTTCATCCTCCTTCCTAGAGCAGCAAGAGCAGCCTCGACCCAAACTCACTTTCTATTCAAAGGGAAAACTGAACGGTTTGGGGGATTCCCCTGTTTGGGGAATGCTGCTTTTCCTCCGTTTGTTTCTTTCTCGGGTGTGAGCCATCCCCAAAACACGCACCCTGCTTTCACAGGACTGGTTCCTGAAGTCAGCTTGCCACAGCTGACAACTTGCTCTCCACCGGTCAAATCACAGCATTAATTTCTGCGTTTAACCTCAGGGACATTTGAAGTCCTTAGTTAAAGGTGACCTCTAAAAATTAAAAATAATAAGAAAAGACATGCAGTTCTTCCAATATTTTTTGTTATTATTGTGGTAAATGGTTTAATGTCCAGTGTCCCTTCCTTTCCCTTTCAGAACAAAACAGACTAGAAATTCAGATTATTTTTTTCTCTGCTTCCCCCCACAAATCTACGGTCAAGTGGAGGACTGGCAGAATAATAGTTTAAAATATACTGTGCAGATGAAAGGTAATTGAGAAGCAATTTCAGAACCTTTTGTTTGTTTCTTTATTTCTACTTGGATGTATTTAATGCCAGTACTGGAGAATAAACTCTAAGAAGTAAATAGCTCTTCTCCTTCTTGCAAGCACCTCTGCGAGACCTGCAGAACTGTGGAACTGGCATTCC
>NW_009610283.1:23635-25154 GCF_000690535.1 Cariama cristata
CCACAGAGACGAAAAGCCAAACAGAAAAAAGCTCCCAAACGTCCATGCCTTTTCAGACACAAAGAGACAGTGAATTAAGGAATACACCCTTTTCCTCCCATCACCTCTAATGATGCTTAGCAGGGTCCTACAGGAAAACTGAAGCAGGACCTTTGTATCTGGGGCTTAGAAACGTGTTCCCCGAGAATAAAATCAGACAAAGGTGCACCAGAGGGGGACAGAGAAGGTTCTGCCTGTCCCCTTCTCACCCTCACCTGTCAGACGGGGAAGGGGGAAAGCTTCTGCTGCACACACTCCCCATTCGTGATCACAGCTACATCCTCTTCTCATTAAAACAATCTGCAATCACCAATGTGCAAAGATCAATTTCTCCATCTAAGTTCCAGAGACAAGGGGCTAACTGGCTTACTCCCTTCCAGACCATGCGATTATGTATGAACTAATCAAAGCAAAACTAGCTTCTCCTTCGAGGAGATGAGAGATGAGAATGTTTGCTCCTGTTTAACTCTTCCCATTCTGGCATGGGTTTTGCAATAAAGCAATTCCTTCCAGCATCCTCAGCCCGTGCTTACACTGCAAGGGAAACTCCGCTTAAATCAGTGCCACACAGTCAGGAGCATGGGAACACACAGCTTCTTCCCCATCGCATTCAGCAGCAGCCAAGTAGTTAAGCAGGCATAATTTGTCTCTTTTCCAATATTAACAAGCATGTCCCCATCCTACATTTGGCTGCCTTTCTCCACAGTTCCTCCCCTTGCGTGTGATTACAGCAACCCAACCAGTTGGACCAGATTCCCCTTTTCAAGGTGCTGCACCTTCTCTATCCGCAGCTAGGAACACTTTTTCCCTTTTCTGTGCCTTTCCCCAAGCCCTGGCAAACAATGTCCCCCCAGGGACTGTATGACATAAGGCTACGCTGGCAATGCAGAGCGCTCAGTCCCTGCTTCTGCGATCGGTTTACAAGTAATCCATGAGTGCACACACACAAATAATGCAGCCTGACACTAAGGGGAGAGCCCAGGACCTCAGCATCAAAGTACAGAGGCTCTGCCGCTTAACCTAAAGAGCTCCCTCTCTGCTGTAAGAGACAGCTTGTTCCCCTGACGCTGAAATGGGACGTAATCCTCATCTCCAAACCAGCACATCGACGTGAGTTCAGAGGGTTACAGTCACACGCAGGCATCCCTGTGCTCTGCAAATGTAGGACCAAATTTGCTAGTCAACAAGGCACTTTTGCAGAATGGCTTCCAAGTAGATGGAGATGATTCATCTAGGGAGAAGCAATTTTCCCCTCACTCCCCAGCCATCTTCTCCTAGTCCTGATGAAAGGGTTTGTTGGAGACCCAGGACCTGGGTGAGAAGAGAAGGGATGAAGCAAACAGGCACCTGCTATCCAAAGGTCATCACAGAACGGTTTGGTTGGAAAGGACCTTAAAGCCCACCCAGTTCCAACCCCCTGCCCTGGGCAGGGACCCCTCCCACCAGACCAGGTTGCTCACAGACCCATCCACCCTGGACT
>NW_009610283.1:25185-26336 GCF_000690535.1 Cariama cristata
CCTGGCCTTCAACACTCCCAGGGATGGGGCAGCCACAGCTTCTCTGGGCAACCTCTGCCACTGCCTCACCACCCTCACCGGGAAGAATTTCTTCCTTACATCTCATCTAAATCTCCCCTCTTCCAGTTTAAAGCCATCACCCCTTGTCCTGTCGCTCCCTGCCCTTGTCAAAAGTCCCTCCCCACCTTTCTTGTCGGCCCCTTTAGGTACGGGAAGGCTGCTCTGAGCTCTGCCCGGAGCCTTCTCTTCTCCAGGCTGAACAACCCCAACTCTCTCAGTCTGTCTTCATAGGCGAGGTATATATACTAAATACTGGACTAGATATACTACTTAACCCCACAACATCAATATGCCGTGATATGAGAGGAAGATAATGAGACCAAGAGGTAGATAATGCATATGCCCCCACTGTCACACTCTCACCCTTCGAAACAAGTTGGCAGGATCCAAACTGTGTATCTGGCAGGCTAATGTCTAAATTGTGTCTGAACGATGTCTGGAAGAGTGCTACCAGCCCAGGCCAAAATTGTGCCAGGGAACGTGCTAACAATTTCACAGTGTGGATGAGCAAGTTCCATTACCTGAGAACAGGCAGACGTGCTGTATAAATTAGTAGCAGAAGATGTAGCCCATAGGGTGAGCTCAATCACTGTCTGGGCTCCCCTGACTTGTCTGCATCTCATTTGGCTATAACGGAACCTGAGACGCTCAGATCACCTGGAGACACTGAAGCTTATGTGTCTTAATCTACAAGTTCAACCCCAGATTCATTGTCAACTTATTAACCTGGGTGTCAGCGTAATAGCACTGAGCATTAAGGTAGGGCAAAATGCTTTTACGTTTTTTAAATTAATGGGAGGAATTTTTGGCTTGCAGAACACAGCAGAAAGGGAGGCCAAGAGGCAGCACATCAAGTCGTCTGCCCCGGGTGCGATACAGAATAAAAGCAACTAGAATAAAACAGAAAAATTAACAGAAAGATACTAACCCTTTCACAGTTTAACCATCAAAAGGGTTTCAACTGAAAGACAGCAGCACAATTTCTCTTTTATATGTATCTGGATAGTATTTGGGTAAAGGAGTGGGTGTGAAGGAAATTCATCACAAATGTCTTGGTGTGAAGGAAATTCATCACAAACGTCTTCAGCAGG
>NW_009610283.1:26367-38649 GCF_000690535.1 Cariama cristata
GCAAATACTGATGCATGGGAAGAGCCATGTAAGACAGGCAGTCTGCTGCTACTACACACCACCACTGCTTCCACTCTGCAGCAACAATACTTTGCAGAGCTGAGCACAATCCGAGACAGCCAAAAAATTCCAGAGGGTCCCATTGCACGTCATGGATACTGCCGGTGACAGCACAGCCAGTCCCATGCCCTTTGGGGCTGCCAAGCAGTGCAGAAACACAGAAATGAAATCCCTTCAGGTCAGCTACTTCACTGTTTCTCAGCCATGTTTTATGGACCACAACAGCCTGGGAGACATGAAAGATGTTCTGCGGCATAATTGGAAAAAAAAAAACCTAAATGAAAATGCACATACATAGTCCCTGAATGCATGAATGCATGCAAATAAAATCAGGAAGAATAAATTAAACAATGAGCAACCAAAGTTTAATCTAATCTTTATTTGGCTGTAAAGGAAAACCACTGTGGCAATGCTGCACGAGGCAACCTGTTGTGCTTTCCCAGAAGGCTGGATGGTCCTTCAGCATAAAAAGGTTGAGAAACGCTGAGCTAGTTCATCTCCTGCCGCAAGGCAGGATCCACTCTACCTAAACCGTTCCTGACAAGTGTGTTTGTCTAACCTGTTCTCAAAAGACTCCAGCGATGGAGATTCCACCCCTAAGCCCTAGGCAAGCTATTTCAGCCAGCATTGGATTTTGCTGGCAATCTAAATTGTGTCTCCATCATTGCAATTCAAGCCCATGGTTTCTTGTCCTATCCAATGCGAATACAGAAATCAGATCATTCCCTTCCTCTTTTTGGACATCTTTTATCTGTTGTTGCAAAGATGTTATTACATCTTTTCTCCACCTTCCCTGGAGTAAAGAGACTGTTCTCCTATTTTCTGGACCTGAGACTGTTCTCACATACGACTTGTTCTCAGAAGTATCTCCAATTGGTCCTCAGCTTTCTCAAAATGAAGGGACCAGAACGGAGGATGGCTCTGCCTTTCAGACGGCCCTTTGGGATAGTTCCCTTTATTGCATTTGTAAGACACTGTCAGCTTATATTCAATTTGTGATCCACCATAATTCCCAGGAATTTTTTTATGCAGAACGGCTGCATACTTGGGTTTTCTCATATCTGCAGTTTATGTAAATGTCATTCTTGCATGCAGCACTTTTCACTTGTCCTTATCAAACTGCAGATCATTTCATTCTGATTTCTAATCTCCAAACTTCACGAAATCCCTCCAAGCTTGGTATGATCTGCAGACAAGTGGGTACTTTCCATTCCATCATCCAGATATTACTGAAACAGTTCTGGACGTAGGACAGACTTCAGCCTTCCAGTTTCATAATAAAGCATTTACAACTACACTGAATATGGGCTCCCAGCCACCCAAAGCCACCCTTCAGCAGTTTCATCTGCTCCATACTTTCTGAGAGCACTTTGAGAAGGTCATGTGAATCAACGTAAAAACTCCCGCCCGGAGCACTCTGATTTCTTGACGCAGTTTCTCTCAAACTCAGAGGCTTCGCATCCCGGATATTATAATGCCGCAGGCTTCAAAGGGAGCGAAGAGCAGTTTTTGTGCTTCCTGCACCCTTTGCATTGGTATGATGGATGACAGAAGCGCAAGGAGAATTAGCTCTGAAAGAGCGTGATGAGAGCTACTGATCTAGTGTCATATGAAGGGTGACAATTTTAACCGTTACAAAGATGATTCAGCACTTTCATATGGGTTTGGAGGAAGGCTGTTTCCCAATTTTGGCTCTTTCAGTGGGGTTCTAATGAAAACATTTTTGCCCCTTTGCTGGTATATCCCATGGACATTTTAAAACATCCAACAGTTTTCAAGAGACAGGTTTTAGGTCTGTCAGTTACTGACTATCAGGCTAAAAGGTGTTTTCTGGACAATAATTATTCAACTATTTTGTTTTCTTGGTGTCCGTGAAATTCCTTTTTATCAAAATGCATGCGTGTCAATAAGTTATGGAAAGCATATTTCCTATAAAGATGAACAATCCTTATAGCCTAAAATCAAAATGCTTGTCTGTAAAGACCAGTTCATATGCAAAAAAATTCCACGAGTGACCTATTAGGCATAAATTATAAGCATTATAGTTCAAATAAAGTTACTGTGCCAATACTCTTTATCAGGGCACTGATAAGGAGCATCATTTCTGTATCACTGTTCAGCTTGTGTGTCAGACGTGACAACGTAACTGGTTCTTTCGTTCCATTTATAAAGATGTGCACAGGGCTCGACCGCACAGTTACTCCCAAGCCACATCAATACGTGCAGCTGAATTCACTCATTTCTTGCAATCGTCCCCGAGTCTGTATTCCCGTTTGCATAGGAGACTGAGCAGATTACAGCTGCTTTCCCATAATGGCCTGTAAAATGGATTTTGCCCTAGAAAAGAGAAAGCACAATGCGATATTTAAGGGGTGAGCTTAGGGCTAGGGCAAATCTTGTGGCATTGCATGCTCTGCCGTCAGCTTCCTCGGGAGGTCAGTTAGAGTTGTACTCCTTTGAAGCAGCCAGCTATGACTCCCTTCATGGGCTATGGCAAGAAACAAGCATCTCTAGGGGGCTGATCTTTCATCCTACATTAAGTGGGACGAATTACCCGCTGGAAATACCACTTTCTGTTGACTCTACAAGGAGCCTGTGACGACCAGATCAGCCAGACTTAAATATTGTGTTTCAGACATACAGACCCGGCCAGAGACACTCCATCCCGAATGCCTAACCTGCAGTCATTTGTGGTTGCTGCAGACAAATCCTATCTCCTGTCTTTCTGTGCTTCATTTTTTCATCTGCAAAACAGGGTGACAGCACTTTCCTGCCTCATGTTGGAGCTGTGAAGATAATGACAGTAAGAAATTGTGAGGTGCTCAACGATTACAGTATTAGGAGCCGTACATGTGCATTTGGTAGATAACAGGTCATTTATTACCCGTTTCAAAGACCTGCTAGCAGGCAATGGCAAAACCTAAACATCCAGTATCTTCTTTGAAGACTTCATTGACTTTTCCCAGGGTTTCTTATCCCATTTCAGATCATTCTGATGATGGAATATGATTTCCCAAGTTCAGAGCTTACAGAATGTGGGCACTGAGGGAATTTACACCTTTACCTTCCTCAAAAGTAGAGCACTTACAGCTCATTTTCACATGATGAAAATGAACCCCTTTTTCGAAATAGGGTAAGTTTTACATTCCGATTATAGTAATCTCTTGATCAGCTCAGAAATCTAGCTGTATTTAAACATATGGTTAAAAAAAAAAAGTTTACCCATTTTCCAAGCAGGGCTCTTCTTTCTTCAAATACCTATAAAGCACATACACATAAATAAAATTGAATACTTAAAGGAGATTCAATGTGTCCTAAGAAAAAATACAGCTTGAAAAACAATCTACAAAATGTAAACAGAATCACTGAACGGAAGAGTTTGGAAGAAACCTGTGGAGATCCTTTAGTTCAAACTCCCTGCTAGGGTCAACTAAAGCAGGTTGCTCAGGGCCACGTCCAGATGGGTTTTGAGTCTCTTCTTGGATGGAAACTCCGTAACGTCTGTGGCAACTTGTTACAGTGTGTGACCACCCTCACAGTAAGAACATTTTTTCATATGTTTAAATGGAATTTCCTGTATTTCAATTTGTGGTTATCGCCTCTTGTCTTTTCACTGGATGCCACCGAGAAAAGTCTGGCACTGTTTTCTTTACCCCCTCCCATCAGCTATCTATACACATTGATAAGGTCCTCCATGAGCCTCTTTTCTCCAGGCTGAGCAACCTCAGATCTCTCAACCTTTCCCTATACATCAGATTATCCAATTCCTTCATCATTTTTGCAGCCCTACACTGGCTTTGTTCCAGTAAGTCCATGTCTTTCTTGTACTGCGGACCCCAGAAACGGACACAGCATTCCACATCTGTCCTCACCAGTGCTGAGTAGACGGGAAGGATCACCTCCCTTGACCTGCCACCAACATTCTTCCTGATGTAGCCCAGGATGATGGTGGCCTTCTTTGCTGGCTTGTGGTCAACTTGGTATTCACCAGCACCCCCAGGTCATTCTCTCCCAAGCTGCTCTCCAGACAGTCAGTCCATTTCTCCAGCCTGTCAAGGTCCCTCTTAATCACAGGAACAACCTGCTCAGGGACGTGGTAGAGTCCCCGTCACTGGAGGTTTTCAAGGCACAATTGGACAGGAGGCTAGATAATCTCATCTAGGCTCTTTTCCCACAAAAGGTCGGATCAGATGATCTTTTCAGGTCTCTTCCAACCTGGGCTGGTCTATGATTCTATGATTTATGAAAGCACAAACATCTGGTCTATCAACTATTCTTACTGATGCTGTATCGCCTACAAACTTGCTGAGGGTGCACTTTGTGCCATCATCCAAGTCGTTAATGAAGATTTCAAATGATCCTGGCCCCGGTGTCGGCCCCTGGCGTACTCCAGTAGTGACTGGCCTCCAGCTGAACTCCGTGCTGCTGATCACGACCCTTTGAGGACAGTAAGTCAGTCAGTTTTCAATCCACCTCACTCTCCATTCCTATTTCGTCAGCTTGCCTATGAGGATGTTATGGTAGACAGTATTGAAAGCCTTACTAAAGTCTGAAAATCAATCAGTTTTCATGGACCTCTCTTCTCTCCAGGACCACATCCCATGTGATTCTTCCCCATAGATCCCTGAAGAGGTCAAAGTCTGCTCTCCTGAAGTCCAGGGTTGCAATCCTGCTATGTGTCTTGTTCTTCCCACTCCGTATCCTGAACTCTATCATCTCCTGGTCACTGCCACCAACATTGTCCCTGACGTTCACATCCCTAACCACTCCTTCCTTCCTTCTAAGTATGAGATGTCCAGCAGAGCACCTTCCCTTGTTGATTCCTTGACGACCTGTGTCAGGAAGTTACCATCAATGCACTCCTGAAACCTCCTGGATTGCACGTGCCCCGCCGTGTTGCCCTTCCAGCAGATATCAGGGTGGATAAAGTTCCCCAGGAGGACCAAGGCCTGTGAACAGGAGGCTTCTTCCAGTTGTCTGAGAAAGGCCTCATCTCCTTCTTCCTGATGTTCAGCTCTACAGGCTGGTTCCTGTGGAAGGTTCCTTTCATTAAAGAAGACTCCCTAAAGTTCAAGGGCTGTGTGTGCACGACTGCGAAGGACAGCTCTGCAGACTGGCTGCAATGTGCTACCTCTCATCTCCAGCTCCCTTCTTTGCAGCTGCTGCACACACGACGTGCCAACATAGCGCTCTGCTCTCTCGGCCATACAGGGATGCGTGGTGTCCCACGTGCTTTGGCAAGACCACAAGGTGGGCTTCCCACCTCTGCATTTAGAAATTTCAGTTCTCCTGAGTTGGGGACATTGGGTGCCTGAAATCTCCTAGAATGGATACAACGTGAGTAGCTATCACACAGCCCTGGTGATGGCTTCAGTCTTCATGCAGGAAGACCGTTAGGAGTGAGATAGTAAGACCAGTCTTTGTTCCCTGGCCACTTTCTAGTGACAACTAGCAAGAAGGATGATCAGTGTCAAAATACAGTGGAAGATTGACGATGTTGACCTTTATCCATAGGGAGCTAGACCTGAAAGCACTAGCACGTGGCTTCCCACAACCACAAAACGGCTTTCTATACTCAGGATTGTGACCTGGGAAGTGAGGAAATGCTGTAGATGATTTTTCCAGAAGACAGATCAAAGAGGGAAAAGCCCAGCTTATAACTGCACATAAAACCAGCTATTAACCACAACTAGGAAAACATGCTCGATCATTATAAACTCCAAACATGTTATTGCTATGACAGCCTGCAAAGAAGGTTCCTGCAGAGAAAGACATTATCAGTGCTGATGTCTGGTACAGCAGATGACAGCGTTAACTCTGTCTCTCTCAGCAGGAGCGTCTCTGGCGAGGGGTGGAAAATGACATTTCTTTTATTTGTATGTTGACAGTTATTATTTGCTTTATTTGCATGTGGGACGCTTGGCAAAGTAAAAAAAAAAACCCAAAAAGCTAACGAGCTGAACTTGGAAAAGGATTTGCCACAAACAAGTGATGAATAGTCAAAGATCTAAGTTTTGGGTTGGATGATTCAAGTGAAGCGGGGAGCTATTTATATAACTAAAAGCAATGTTAATGGCCTTTGATCAAAGAAAGAAACGTCTTTGCTTTCAGCATTCTTGGAGATACATCTGAGCCAACTCTGTCAGAAAGTTCTGCCTACTCCAGGCACTTGGAAGCATTAATTAGCAACAGAATGGCCCAAAATTGGTGTAATCATCCACTGCCTTAATCAAGCCCATATTTACTGTCCTCTCCTCCAAGGCCTTGGAGTTATACCTACAGTGTGCCTGAGCTGGCGCTGGCCTTGGACCCAGCCGGCGGCCTTAGGTTGCTCCCAAGATCTGCCATCTCACATCCATGTCTTCAGGTGGTTTTAAATAAGCTCAAGTTCAAGGCTGTCTGGCAAATCCCTCCACCCTTTGCTGCAAACGCCGCTGGGGGATCTTCTACCCCACACCCGAGTTACTGCCCAGCAGAAGGCAAATCATCTCCTGACTTCCAGTCCTTCCTCAGGATGCACAGGGAGCAGGAGAGAGCTGTCCTACCAACAACGCCGGCACGTGTACTCTTGAGCGTGTTTGAAAATCCAGGGAAATCTACAGGAACTACTAATGGAGTACTCCCAGGATTACTCAAAATTAGACAGGTAGCAAATTCATGCTACTAACTGTTCTTGGGTCTGCCCCTAACAATGGTTTAGATGGAGCTTAAATGCTTCTGCCTTGGGTCCGCTCTGAATTCCCACCACTCCTGCCCCTCGTTGCCTGTTCTACTAACAAGTACATTTCTTAGCCTTCTCTTCTTTCTATGCTTTCATCTTCTCACTGTTTTTTATATACCTTCTATCTATAAATTCTTTTCTCTCCTCATGCTTTCTCAACTCAATCGTGCAGAAATGAACAGAGATACGATTGTATGAAAATGGCACCTTCTCACTCACGAGCTCCCTATATAGATCAATTGGATTATCTCCTGATTTCAGCTGTCAGCAATATTTTTGTCGTAACTATTTTTATTATTTTTTTTTTGCTGACACTGCAGACCAGTGTAGTGATATACAAAAAGATGTTTCAGGCAGGCCAATGCTTTAAAACCTGGATCAGAAACAAGCAAACACTTTTTATCATGAATTTCATCACTGAGCACAGGTCTGGGAGCTTATGGTATGTTCTTTCCTACCTCGAACTTCGTTAAGCGTTGGAATACACAACAATCCAAATACGAGCTCCTAAAAGTTTTGCTGCAGCCCGGTGCCACATCAGACTGCCTAAGGAGCAGAAGAGTAAGAAGGTGGGAAAGGGTGCTTTTACCTATGTACTTATTTCCAGTTAGATCACGCTTTATTGCACAGTGATGTGCATCTGTAAAAATGTGTTTTAAAGGGTGCAGGAAACAGGCATTAAAATGATTCAAAGGCTGGAGAATATGCCAGATTGAAAGGACTTCAAAGAGCTCAATCTGTTTAGTTTATCAAAAAAAGTTCAAGTGTTGGCTTGAAGCAGAGTAAAAGTCCTTCCACAAGGGAAAAATACTGATTACAGAAGAGTTTAATAAGCTAGCAGAGGAAGACTTAAATGATGGAAGGTAATGCTAGAGGTATTCAGACGGGAGACAAGGTTTCATCTTTTAATGGTATAGGGGCTTAATCATGAGAAAATTGTTAGGGAAGTGATGAAATTTTCAGTTCTTGATAAGTCCAAAGGAAGTCTGGATACCTTCATGGAAGATGTATTTTAGGCAAATTCTAGTTACTGAGCTCAAGACTGGGAGAACTGGGTGAAACAAGAGGGCCCAAGAAATCCAGGAAGCCAGGCTACATGATGTAATGGCCCACTCTGGGTTAAATTCTATGAATCATCAACAGAAATTTAAATTGAATTCTGAGGGAGGAATATGCTCCTGGTGATACATGAGCCAAAAACCGCCTCGGTGATGTTAGCAGATCCCAGATATAGTATACAGAGTGGGAAGTTAGGAAATGCATCTCGTTATTTATAAATTGAGTGCATCACTTCAGTTTCCAGAATATCAAGCTAGCCTCGTCACTGCCAGGCTTAGCCGAGACGCCAGAGCAGGGGTACTAAGGTCTCTCCTGCGAGTCGAGATGGAGCACAGCAGCCGCTCGGAAACTTAGACTGACACTCAGTTTGCTCCGGGGTTTAATTGAAGTCTTCTGGTGCAGAAAAAGAATGATTTGGCAACTTTCATTAAGAAATGAACACACATTTTTTGTTTAAAGACAACTAATGTGGGAAAATAACAATACTTGAACTAAATATTTGTATGCTTTAAACCATACATTAGAACTTCCGTTTTTTACATAGGTTTTATCTATATGTATACATAATAAAGACTGTATGTGTGTTTGATATATACACACTTCTAACAGTAAACAAAACCTTTAAGTTCTTATTCCATTACTTATGATCGACACAGGCAAAAACATAAGTTAAACTTTTCTGTGACTTGAGAATTTGTGAAGTGAACCTGAGAATTTGCCTTAGGATTTGAGAATATTCAAAATCTGACCAGACAAGACCCTGAGCAAATGCTCCAGCTGACACTGCCCTGAGGGTTTGGACTAGATGTTCTCCAGAAGTCCCTTCCAACCTCAACAATTCTGTGATTCTATGAACTTGATCATTTGCATGGAACTTGCCTTGTCGTTCATGAGCTGATGGTTCAGTGGGGTCCAAGTGCTCATCTTGGTCTGTAGCTTGGGGCCATCCGTGTTTCTAGGAGGTGCAAATGCCATAGGTACGGGAGACGGTGGGTCCTCTGACGTCTTCTCAGCACCAACGGCTACAACAATTGAACAGAACAAAGACCAACGTTATCTCTGTGCTACTCTATTGCAGTATGTTAGCGAAAAGCAAATAATTTTAAGAAGGAATCCAATGATTTCATAGCATAGCAATGATACCAGTAAAATTATGTGAAAGTCAGTTAGGGTAAGGCCTTTTATTTTACGTACCCACAGTAACCGTGATAGTAAAGGCCAGATTTCCTGATGGAACCTTGGTGTACTACGGTAATATAAATACTTAATAATTAAGCAGGTCTTCCCGTCACAATCATTATTCAATATGCCTTTGATTTTTGCTGCACGAGTGATCACAACAGGGTCTTTGCAGTGAGCTAGAAACTACACAAAATCTCTCTTTCCAGTTGTTGGCACTGAAAATTGCAGACAACTTGTGCGTCTGCTTAACTGACACTAGCTAGGTTTTACCGATTTTGACGGGCATATAATGCCAAGTCTCAAAGGGCCAATTTGTTTCTGCGACACTTAACTGAAAGCATGAGATCCAGAGTGGTTCAGAATTGACTGAAATCTCTCAGGGTCCTGTCTTCAGGCAGATTGGTTTTGATGGTTTGGGCTGAGCGTGCTGCTCTTTGAAACAAAAAATTTCTACATGAATGAAATCGGACATTTATCAAAATTTTCCCTTCCCTTTTTTGACACCAAGTAACTGGACTTTGTTCAGACAAAGACATTTCTTCACACATTCTTGCCCAAACATAGGAAAAGCTTTTTTTCCCCTTCATCTTGTATCCTGCAGCGGGATTCCGCAGGATTCATTGCTCACCTCCGGCATCCAATTTCCAGACTGGAGGCTTAAGCTGCAGCAGCCTGAAAACCAAGTCATTTCTTTACCACATTAAAAACCATCTCTGTTCCCTGCATATAGTTCTTAGGCCAGTTTTCTGTAGACACTTCAGATCGCTTTAAAGCTTCATGGTGGCAAGGTGAATAACAGGACTTTTGGAACGAAAGAAAAGGTAACTCCGCTAAGTAACTCCAATATTGTGTTGCCAGTCTACCCTGAACCCAAGCACCTCAAAACCACCCAGCAAATGGACCTTTCTAGCTCATACAGCTCTGAGGCTCACAAGACACATATTCATGAAAGCACCGTCTCCCATTCCTTACCCAGACAAAATTCCTGTCTATATCAATGGAAGATTAATCTTCAAAACCCACTGCAGGACCTGTCTGGGCACATCACCTTTTTGATTAGTTTTTCCTCCTTTTCTCTTATTAGTTATTATGGAATCAAGGAAGTATAAAGAAAGAATGAACAATTTTCTCTCTGCATCAGGTGATGTAATACAGCCTGTGGTTAGGAAATACGTTCATTGCAAGAGTCTGATTTCTTTCTCTTCTTTTTTTTTTTTTTTTCCTCGAGATCGTTAAATAACTTCTTGTCTGCACACTGCAATTTTAACTTCCCACAGAGAAGCCACTGAAAGCTAAAAGACTTGCTGAGGTTTCCAAGCCTCACATTCTGCAGTTGGCCAACGTTAGAGGCTTCTTGTGCAACGGAGTAGGTGCATTTGGGAGATGCGTTATGATGGGATCACTTACTGGGTTGTTTTTGTTTGGTTTGGTTTTTCTGCAGGGCCCCTGCCCTTTTCCATGCACAGAAATACAACATTACAAGCTAGAGAAACAGCTCCACTGCCAAAAAAACAGGTTCAGGCAACCGTGTCCTGTTTTTCAGGGACAACCTTCTACATTAGTCACAAAACCATCAGTTGTCGCCGCAGCACACTCCCAACCCTGGGTTCGTGTTCCAGTTTCCCTGCACAGACAGGCGTTTTGGTGCCGGAGCAGCTGCGTTCACCAAGCAGCTCCGCCAACGGGCACGTCAGCAGGTCGTAGCCCAAAGGCTACGTGCCCCCGGACCCTCTTGTGAGCCTTCTGTGCCAAAAATGTGGCTCAGAACACACCTGGCAGAAGTCATATTCCCAGCTGCACACGCCATAAAACTGCCTGAATTGCCCTTGACGTTTGAGCGCGATGTGTAAAGAGGGCTGAAAAGGCAGGCACCATCAGGCAAAAAGGTGAGCGTAGTCAAACATTTTAACTTCGTACGCGATGTGCCAGCCCGCCATCCCTCCCTCGTGACTCCTTTGCTAGCGGTCACACAACCGCCGTCCGCTCTGCTCCTCATCTCCCCATCTACACTCAAAATCGTGATGAGGGGAGGGAGGCAACCCCAAGTCCAACCTCAGCGGCCTGCGTTTACGGGATGAATTCTTTGGTGAAGTCAGGACCGTGCAGTGTCCCTTTCGAGCACGTGTTTTACTGGGGTTCCTCAAAGGCACGCTGTACATGCTGGGACTCGGTGTGCTTACTTATTAAGATGGCCCTGAGTTTCATGGGATGCATCAGAGGAGCCAGCAGCATTAGAAAATCTAGAAGCACCTTACCCATAACATGCAGCTAGCCTAAAAATTGAACTGCAAGTCTTTTATAGGCCTTCTAAGAAGAGACTTGGTTTACCAACAACAGTTTAGGTGCCTGTTCCCCAAAGGAAAACCTGTGCTTCTTGTCTTCACCCTCAACTCCCTATCCCTGGCAGGATTAATAGCTCATCTGGCTTCTTCAAGAGCCTAGAGTAACTCTGATCAGAGTTAATCTATGACATGATACGGAGGTGGCTGCAGCAGCTTGCTCAGCAAGCATTAAAAAGCAGGTGGTGTACCGAGCAGACCAGGGATTGTCAAGCTGTTTAGCCCGGGCCCCACTTTTCTTCTGCAATAGTCGTTATCTTTGGACTGGCTGCCCAAAATAACATTCCAGAGATTGCTCCAGCTTGTTCTTCACGTATCCTGGGATGAAATTCATCAAGCTCAGCTGATTTGAAAACATTCAACCAGCAAGAGACGTGAGATGAGGTTAAGAAGAAATCAGGCTTTAAGTATATGTAAGGAAAATGTTGGTTCACTATCCAAAGAGGAAAAGCTATTGACACACGATGCTAAAAGAATTATCTATTATCCTTCTTCTAGGAAAAATGAAAAGGCGATGTGGGAGCAGGTGGCAGGCATAGTAAATACCAGTGCAAAAGAGATTTGGGGGAAAGACCAAGTTTGTGAGTATATACGGTGTTTTCAAGCTGGTTATTAACTTCACACCAAGATGGTCAGAGATCTCTGGCTGTTTCAAAGCAGTTATCTTACACGGTTTGCAGAGAGCAGGGGAGCCTGGCAGAGCGCAAGTGTTAAAAAAGAGCAAAACTGCCTGGGTTACTCCAGCCAGAGAGTACCTGGGAATGGTTCCCAGTTCAAATGAAAGGATATACCGAGTGGGGATCCAAGAGGGTTGTGCTTTTTGGGATGTGTGAAGAAGACATGCATTCATTTCACAGGGCAGGAAAGACGAATGGCGTCGTCCAACAGCGAGATAATTTCAAGACTGATCGAAATCCTGCT
>NW_009610283.1:38680-41376 GCF_000690535.1 Cariama cristata
TGGAAATACTTTCACTGATTTCAGTACAAGTTGGGTCAAGCCCTTGGTTTAAAAAAATGCGATTGCATTTAAGAAAGATTAACAATACATAATGATCATATCATTTTAACTAAGGGCATTGGAATCATTTCCTTTAGCTGGGTTAATCTCTGCTTAACCCTTGGGAATGGCATTCCAGAGGTTTGTGCAAACCATACTCAAAACAGGTCCTTCAGAAGGAGACCCGCTTTATTAATGTTTTTGACCACATCTCTATAGCAGTAAGCCTTTGTGGTTCAACAGAGCCTGGTGCACTCAGAGGTTTAAGGATGCTTTTTGCAGAGAAAGAGCCTAATCACGTTAATCCATATGACGACAATGGCACAGTCGAGGAGTTCAGTTGCAAATAAACAGAATTTAACTGAATCAATCTCAAGCTTAGACAGGAAAGTAATTTTTATTGTAAATTATTCTATTGACAATAAACAGTGCGATGATTGATGCTATGGAAGAAATGCTTTAAACAGCAGTAACGGAAAAACAACCTAGAATGTAGGCCAAACTATAGGGCGTTCAAAATGGAAAAATTCAAGAGGATAGCTGTGGGTGGAAAAGATCACGTGAAACAGATCCTCACACGTAGGAGAACACCTGGAAAGATGGCAAGAGGAGAAGGGCAGGTGGCTAAGTGCACATTTGCAACGATTTACAAGGAGGCAAATGCTGCGCTCCTCCTTTCCCTCTAGCTAGCCCTTAGTCCACAAGCTGCAAAGCACCGATATCATCCAGCCTTCCACGTTTGTCACCTGCACTTTGCGTAGTGACGCCCTGTCCTCAGTTATGTCCAGTCTGACTGCACGATATTGCCAGTGTTCCCCACTACTGCATCAGTCTTCTCACAGTTGTCCCCAGTCCTGCGGACGGCTCTGTGACCCTGACACAGATGTCTGCCCAGCTGGCTTTGAGGATCTCTGTGGTACCAATGCTACAGCATCAATAAACCCCAGAGCACGGCATCGCCACGGTACTGATAAACCCAAACACCTGCAGCACTTTGTGCCACTGGTATTTCTGCTTCTCCTCAGCACCATCACCTCCGTGCACCCTGCACCGCATGAGACCAACACCCTTACCCCTGCCAGGGTGTGCTAGAAATATCCCTGTGCACAAGAGCCCACGGTTTGAGTACCCCTACGACCCACCTTACCCCAGGCAGTGGATAACTAACTCTGTGTTCCTCCCTGGTCCATGAAGCCCACCAAGGCATCAGTACCTCCATGCCAGAGGCAATACTTTCCACTGACCCACAGAACTCAAATCCTTTGTGTTCCTCCATACCATTGCCCCCTACCAAGGCCCTTGCTATGCTGCTTTGACTCCCACACCCGTTCTCTTCATAACCAAAGCTGCGTCAGAGGAGGTTCAGACTAGATACTAGGAAACTTCTTAACCGAGGGGGCGGCAAACATTGAAACAGGCTTCCTAGAGAGGCGGTTGATGGCCCAAGCCTGTCAGCGTTTAAGAGGCATTTGGACAATGCCCTTAATAATATGCTTTGACTTTTGGTCAGCCCAGAAGTGGTCAGGCAGTTGGATTAGGTGATTGTTGTAGGTTCCTTCCAACTGGAACTATGCTATCCTATCCTATCCTATCCTATCCTATTCCCTTTAGTCCACCGCGTCACTCAGCTCCAAAGGACCGGTACGCTTTTTGGTCTCCAGTAAACCCAGCAATCTCCCATCCCTGGTGGTGTCAATACCTGACTGCTCTCCTCTCTGTCCTCACTATAGATGTTGTCCAGGATGTGCTCCGAGCCCAGAAGCACTGACTCCCACTCCTGCTCCACATCAGTCTCCTTGTGTCCAGTGTCCCCCCAGGAGCTGTCACAGCACTGCATAGTCCCAGTGACATTACACCCAGGGCAACTGATTCCTAACACCATTTCTCCCCTAAATAAGACAACAGCAAGGTCCCTTTTCTCTCTAGAGAATAAAGCATTTCCCTTTCCACCCCAAACCTCACTGGATTTATATTCTGTTACGCAGTTGGATGATCCACAATGTTCTCCTCAAAGTCTACCAGAACTTCCCTGGTCCTGCAGCACGTACAGTTACACTGCCCAGTGTCCCCATGTCCTCTCATGCCCCAATAGCTTTCCCTCCCCCACTTTGAAAGGCGGTAGCAAACGCCAGCTGCTCAGTACTTGTGTCCATAGATACCAGTGCTTTTCCCACCCATTTACAAAGTTTATACTTTTTGCATGATGTCTTTATGCTCTGTCCCTTTGAGCATTAATATTTCTAAGTGCTCCTTCCACTCACACGCTGAAATGTCTCCTGGGACTCAAAGGCAGCAACAACCCCCTTGGGCCCCAGGCCTGACAGTGCTGGCAGATGGGCAGACCCCAGACCCTTTGTGCCCCAGTGTCCCCCGCTGTAGCGTTTACACCTTCTCCGGGGCGCATCGGAGGTCCCCTTCCCCACAGCACGGGCCGTGCTTGGTGCACACTGGGGTCTGCCATCTTCCCGCCAGGCTCCCTCCCTGCATCCTATTGAATCTGTTACCCCCTATGGAGTTCGTACTCCCGTCGCTTTCCACTCCCCCTCTGTGTCCCACCGCATTTGTATCCCCCTCCCCATGCCACACTGCGTTTGTCCCCCCAATATCCCACAGCATTTGTCCTCTCCTGCCCCACTGCACTTGTACCCCCTCCCCAC
>NW_009610284.1:0-21696 GCF_000690535.1 Cariama cristata
AAGTGTCTGCCATTGTATTTGACTCTTGGGTGTTGCTGTAGTATCTGCCTTAGATTCTTTTCCATTTCTTACTTTTGCTAATTTATAAAGGTTGATGCACAATTGGTAAGGTATAAAGCATTGTAGAGATCGTTGTCTGGATTCTACAGTTAGAGATATGTATTTCCCTAATTACTACTTTAATGATTCTTCTTAGATATAAGATACTTGGAGTCTGAGAACCTCTGTAATGCCTGAAGCAGTCTATTTTATATATCCCTCTGGAAAAAAAAAGAAAAGGACACTGCATGAGGTGAAGAGAAAAATTTGGAAGCAGCTAGTCAGATAATCATTCTCTAGCTCTGTGTCAATGGAGAAGTGGTTCTTCTGGCCAAAGCTTAAAAACAGTCGAATTGACCCAATACCCATGTTTAAACATCTGGAACAAATAGTTATAATTCTTGAGAGAAAGACAAAAATGTTTATCATTAACTGTGGTGAGAGAGAATTTTTTCACACCTGTATAGCTCCAGTGTGAATAGATGATACCTCACTGCATGCAGCCTAGTGTAAATTTGGGTCTCTGTAAGGATTTGTGTGTCTTTCACTCTGGGTCTATGCCTGCTGACTGGTTGGAGCTGAAAGTACCATATGTTCAGGAACCAAATTCTGCCTGTGAGTGACCCCACTCTACCTTTTTTTTTTTCTAAAATAAATCTCTAATATGTGGTGGTTTGTTGTACACACACACACCCCCACACCCCCCCATGTACTTTTAATGTAATAGAACTCTCATCCTTCTGCTGCCTGGAATGTGTAACTCGGGTTTATTTTAGGCAGCGCCCCTGAAGTCAGTGACACAGGTAGCTTTGAGTCTTGAGGGACACTGAGTCTCTGATGCAGGAACTGTGGTCTGCTGTAGGGCACTCATAAAGCCCTTTAAACACAGACTGGATGAAACAACCACCTTTGGAAAAGATTGGCTAATTTTATGGGAATAGAATTACACTATTTTCCACCTATTGATGTTAAAATATTACATTTATTTAGTTTAGTTAATGGCTGTTACTTGTCTTAGCACATGAATGTTTCTTGTGCATAGAGTGATGCATTTTAATACCTGCAAAACGTAGGGAGAAACAATTGAAACACCAAAAGTGATCTGAATTTCACTCTTGGCTTTTGAAGATTTGATTGTGTATCTTGAGTTGTCTGATGCTTCTGAAAATTAGACGACTGATATAAGTGCCTAAGCTTGAACTCCTGACTTACTCTTCCTGGAGGGGTAATTTGTAAGAGAAAGTTTGTCTTGACAGAGCTCAGAGTAGAAGTCTTAGCTCTTCAAATGAGGTCTCTAACCACTAAGAGCCTGCCATTCACCATCTTTTCATTAATTTCAAACTCAAGTTTAAAGCCAGTCATAAGTTAATACAGGAGATAAGAGGAATAAGTGCTTCTCAGATGCTCAAAATGTTTTAGGTTGTTTTTTTTTTTTGGATTGTAGTTTCTCTGTACCAGCTTCAGCTAGCTTGTAAAGGGACTGTAGCAAAGCAAACTGACTTGTATTAGTATTTTTTAATCAGTGAAATTAAGCTGAGGGCCAACTGGAAGACTTTGGTTCTACTGGAATAACATCTCTGATTAGCTTGGGGCTAAATTACTAATTCCAATGAGGGATTTTGAATTTTTCATTGGGCTTAATGTGCAAAGCCCTTAAATATTCTGTCATATTTAGTAATCTGAAATACCAGGACCCTGTGAATCTGTGTCTAAAAGGCTAAAGCCCACAAAAATAATGCAAAGTTTTTGCTTTAATATTCTAAACTAAACAGATGTTGCCTTTACTGAAGTTTTCTTGAATCACTACTGAGAAATAGTATATTTGAATATTTTTAATGCAACGAGTTCTTCAGTGTTAACATTTCAATGCAGTTCAGTACACACAAACTTGGAGCATTGACACCAAATAAATTTTACCAAAAGCTTTAACATTTTCTGAATATTGTAATCTAATAATGGCAACTTGGTGAGATACATATCTAAACAGCAAACATGTAATAGCATTTACTGAAATGACTATAGATTGAGTTCTAGCTCATGATTAGTAATCTATACAGCTGTTAGCTTGAGCTCTAAAATCTGGGGCTTTACAATTCAGTAGGGGGAAAAAGTGGACAATTTCAAGAATGATAGAGGTGGTGAGCAAAATTAAATGGCTGATGATAGTTGTGATAGCTTACAAAGAAAGCTGTTATTTACAAAAGCTCCTTTTTGCATGGAATCTGACGTCTTCTCCCATGAGGTTGCTTATAATTCATATTCCACTTTAATATGCCTGCAAAATGTACTTTCTTTCTGTATACGTATTATTTTTAGGATGTTATGTTTCCTTGGTGCATACACAATGAGCCTGAAATCCTGTAGGAATGTGTTTAATTTGAAAGTTTTATCCTCTGGGCCTGGTTAATTCAAATACGAGGCTCAGAACAGTGCAGCAGTGCCGGCAAGAATGCAGGAATGGGAAATCGTCTGCACAAAGGCAGCAGAGAGCCTGTGTGGCTGCGATGCCTGTGCTGGAAGGTGCCAATATCCTGAAGATCTCCTTTCTGAAGCTACTGGGCTCGCTTCTTTCCTCTGTCAGTCCTGTGTACTAATAAGATGAACATTTGGCCAGCTTTGCTTTCCTTTATATCCTTAGTGCCATTCCTAGGGATCTCACAATTACAGCCTTCCCAGATACCCTTTTATCGGTGGCACGGTACGTAGCAGTGAGCTGCTTGACTTCATTGTTGGTGACGCAATACCCAGACAGGATTTGAAGAGGGTTTGTTGGTGTCTTTTAAAGCTGGAAAAAATTGAACTGTGGCCAGTATTAACCCCCACCCTATTTTTTTTGGAAGATGGAAAGAATACACTTGCTGAGTCTGCCCTACTCTGAGAGCAGTAAACGATGTTTGTGTCTGTAGGAATGCGAGAGCTGAGGAATTCCAGTGTGCAGCCTGCTGGAAAGCGCTGCTGGCTCATGGGCAGCAGAGGGGAACGGGCCTTGCGATGCGGGCTGGGGGGAGAGAAATGAAAGGCATTTTTTATAATACCCTGGGCAGCATACGCAGGATGTTATGTCTGGCTTGGACTGGGCTGACGTGGTGCCTCAGATTTTTTCTCATAAGGCTGGAAAAATAGATATAAGGGAAATACAGAGATAGAAATGGAAGAAAATTAAAATGAAAACTAAGCTTTATATTTCACAGTGAATAATTTGCAGCATCTTTCCTCAAATAAATTAGGCTGCCACTAGAGATATGAAGCAAGCAGCATCAAATTTTCTGCAGATTTATAGTCCACTTGAATATCCAAATTGTTGCAGCCCCATTCTGTGACTTGGGAAAAGGCATGGTTGTGGGCAGCTGTGGGGTGAGGTTGGGAGATGCCTCCAAACAGCCCAGCTAAAGGAGAATTCCAGGTGTGTGTTAGAAAAGAGGAGACAGTAGGGTGGAGAAAAGGGATGAGAAAACTCTTGCCTTGTAGTTGGCCAAGGGATATCTTTAGGCTTCTACGTACTGAGGCAGGAAGGGAAGGTATTAGCTCCTTCCTTAAAAGGGGATATGCATTTACTGGAGAGTCGTGTGTTCTTTCCTCCAAGTACCTCTGGAGAGTGGAGTGGGTCTTATTACTTTTCCATAGCTGCTCATGAACAACTGGAGTTTAAACTTGCTGCCTCACCAGGAAGGACACGCGGTCAGATTTTTCTCTAGTGTCTCTGATGCTAGACCTGCCTTCAGTTCAGGTCAGCACTCAGACTGGTACCCTTCTTGGAATAAGTTTGTCTTCCTTGGCTTTTATTTTGACCAGATATAAGATAAATTTCCTTTCTATTGAAATCTACCTATACAGGCTCTATGCAGTCCTTGCCCTCTGTGGGATTCACCAGTCACACCCCAAAATGTAGCCTCCTCTTTTAGAAACAGAAGTGTTTAAAAGCAAGGAATTGTTTGTATGCGGGGGAAATCCCATTCAGTGCTATATACTTGATCAGTGACTGTAGGCTGTCAACTGCCTCATTTATTTCAGTATATTAATAATGTGAGTCCCTAAGGCTGACTATTGTCTCTGGAGTCTGCTATGTGCAAGTACTTTTCTATTCCAATGAATTCAGTAATCAAACCCCACTGGCAGGGCCAGTGCTGAGCAGCCGCTGGCTTAGAAAAGATAAGCCATGCTTTTTTTTTTTCCCCCCTCTATTTAGGCTGAGCCTTACATTGCTTAGGAATTTTTGTTTCTCTACTCTAGACTTTCTTATACAGTCCAGATAACAAACGAAGGCTTTCTGTCATGATTTTAAATATTAAGAGATAGAAGGGAATGAAACAGCCATGCCATTGTATCTGCATCTTGCTTAAAAGGAAAGTGCTTTGTCTGAAGAAAGAACAGACAAAATATTCATTGGAGTTCATTACGTTCTTCAGCTTTTAGAAGTCGGATGGAAAGCAATACTCCCCCGGCTTCCCTAGGAGTGTACACTGGGATTTCTAGCTCAAATTTATTTTGCTGAGACTTTGGAGTGAAGTTTTTATATATATTTTTTGATGTAGGACCTAATTAGGCCCTACATATCTTAATAAGTTTTGCTACATCTGCATTAAGATGGCATTGCATATATTTGCATACAATTTACATTTAAAAGTTAGCCATACTGTGTGCAATAATCATTTTAACCAAGTACCATTGACGCTCAATATTGTGAATAAGCATACATAATACCTGGGGTTTATGGGAATAGGTATAGAAAAAATATGGATGCAGACAGTCGTCTTTCTCAAGCAATCTTGAGAAATTTGGATTTCTTTTTTAGCATCATAAGTTTGTTAGGATATTTCCCACAAACAAGTGAGCAAGAGGACCTTAAAGATTAGAGCTCCTGCTTTAGCTAGAACCTGCGTGTGCAAGACTGTCAAACTATTCCAATACTTACCAAAATTTACCCCAAAGTCTGCTACGAGTGCCATCATCAGTCAGGATGCTCAGATGTGGCATTTGTTTCTGGAATTTCAGCTTGGACCCACTCTGAATTTAAACAGTAGCTAAAACCAAGATCTCTGGGAAGGTCTGAGGGTATTGGATTTTAGTTCTAGAGTGTAAAAGACTGTTGGTTTACCAGTTTGTTTTCAAAAATACTGCTAATAGTCAATGGTGGAAAACTCTGAGGTATTTTTGGTGTTTTCCTGTGGAAGCATACTAGGTTGTTCAATGTTTCATTTATCTCAAATCAGAAGAGGAATCTACAAGTGGCAGGAAGTCAGCAAAAGAAGCAAAGTGAGTTACCTTGCAGGGCAAAGAGTCTGTGTTGGCACTTATGCCAAGCATTCGGTACAAGAGATGCAGATTTACATCTTGAATAGTCAATTCAAAGACCATGCCAGCAGAAGTGTCTATGTTTTACTCAGCAAAACTCAGTCTGCTTTTTTTGTTGTGGTGTTTTTCTTTGTTTTTTGCTTACAGGGATTCATATTTCTCATTTTGTGATTATGATAATGTCAAAACCTTTTCAGACTTTCTTAAAAAAGCATGAAAAGAGCTTGGAGTCAGCTGGTGCTTAGGCTAGTAAAGATCAGAGGGAGGCATATTCTTTTCCAGACAGACTTCAGATCTGATTCTCTGAGGTGAAAACTACGAGTTTAACTTTCGTACTACAGAGGAGTTGCGCAAACCAGCAGAGTCAAATGTTAATTTCTATCTTAGCAGTTAAGTAATAGGGGAAATCAAGAAGGATGAATGAAATCTTCTCCAATCTCTCATCTGCAGGCAAATAATTTTACTTCTTTGCATTTACTTATTTGACTGCTTTCATCTGTGTAGACATCACAGGCATCTGAGGTTTGGCAAGTTGGCAATCTGATGAATTAAGGATTTGATTTTGTAATATTGAAGTTAATTGGAGTTCTTCCATTGTCTTGGTCCAATGCCTTAGAAACGTGTTCGTCTGTCAGGTTGAGAACAGAATGAATCCTCCCTTATGCAGTCTTTCCAGATAAATGGAAAGGGGTTCTAAATCATGCAAACTCTTAAACTTGGTGTCACTAGTTTCTTTAGTCTGCTTCCTCTACAAATTGAGCACAACTGAACTCATCTGAGAAGCTATGAACTAGCATACTGTTTCTATAGCAGTGTGAAATTAGCTGAGCCAGTACAACACCGTGTACAACTGGAGTTGCTAGTGCTGGATTAGCCACTATGATACTGATATAACTAAGATGGGATGAGGATTGCCATATGTCCCATGTAGTTGAATCAACTGTGATTCTGTCTATACAGGGCCTTATAAAATCAAATACATGTTAATAATCATGATAACGTCAGCAAAAGTACTTTGGATTGACAGTGATGTAAATGTTTGTCTCAACAAGGATGTGCAAGTAAAGATTTGCAGCGAGGTAAATACTTCAGAAGTACAGAGGTTAAGTCAAGGATTTTGCCCTGTGTAGAACTTTGATTCCTTCCTGCTCCCTCTTCTGCAGTGCACTTCAGTTACTCTGAAGATGATATACCAGATGCATGAGGTATGCAATACCTGCTCTCCCTTTACAAGCCTAGGACAGCACACAGTTGTGAGTCTTGACTCAGCTGCTGGATCTCTAATCTTCTTTTGTGGCTGTGGGAAAACATGCCTGAAAATAGCTGGATTTGCTCCTGAAAAAAATATAACTGCATTGTGTTTAAGTAATTTAATTCTATATTAACTTTGTGCTTCCTGACATTCACAATTTTTTTTATAATGTCATCTCATCCAAGGCAATCAAAGAGCTTTGTCCATAGGGGCCCTTTTCAGACAAAAGGCTTTCAGAACAGCTTCTCTGTAAGTGAAGCTACACCATATGAATTCTGTAAAAATAAGTTCTGAAAATTATTTTCATATCTGCTTAGTAAAATATGAGCTTAGTTTCAAAACCCGTGAACTCTGAAGTGTCCCCTCCTTGGAGAGTGCTCTTCTGAGGTAACATTTCTGCTTTTATATTTACAGACAGACATTCTAATTATCTGGATGATGATAATGAATGTGTTGCTTATAACCTATTCTATGAGGGCTGGAAAAGCTGGAGGGTGATTGTAGATCGTGTTCTTGTCTTAAATGATGAGAAACTAAAACATAAGAGAAGAATGCAGAAAATAGAGCATAAAAAATTAATGTTTTGCTAATGAAAATCTTCCAGATTAAGCACAAAAAGGAGAGGAAAAAGGAAAAGAAACTCCCACAGTAAACAAGTGGTACTAAAGTGAGAGATTTGAATCCAACTCAGAATGCTCTATGTATAATTGATGATTAGAATTTATTTTGATTGTGCTGCTGTCTTTTCTATGTACTGCCAAAGCTTAACTGCACTGTAAAATTTGTCAGGAAGGGAGTGAGTGGCTTTTGGGTTTCTTTTTTTCAGTCAATATAAATACAGAATCGTGGGTTTTGTCACCTGGAGAGTTGGTTTTTTTGGACTGTTGGTTAACATGAGTTGGCTATGGCTGTTGATATCAGCTGTAAATAATTAGTTACATTGGCATTTAAATTGTCATCCTTAAAGGTCAATTTAGCAACCACCTGAAATTAGACCTTTCATGGTATGCAAATACTGTGTTAGACTGTCAGCAGGCTCGGGCAGGTGGCATATGTGAGTTAATACTTCCTTTGCATCTTAGTGTCCTTCACATTTTTAGTGCTGCAAATGTGACTGGGAGGATTAGAAGAATAAACTTCAGACTTTCGTGTAGGATTTATGAACTAGTAGTGAATCCCCCCAAAAGAGAGGATGGGGTGATTCCCAGAGGCTGCCTGAAGGCTTCAAAATTTTTGCCATTTCACCATTTTTCTGGACAAAATTAAGATCTTTTAAAGTCATTCTATGGAAAGACAGAATATATGGGAGAGGAGGAGAGATCCCTTCCGACCTCAACTATCAAGGGATTCTGTGGCCATTAAGATGGTCAGGAGGCTGCAGCATTGGCACATGAGGAAAGACTGAGTGAGCTGGGTATGTTCAGCCTGCTCAGGAGAAAGCGAGAAGGTTATAGTACAGGGTGGGATCTCATTGCATTCTTCACCTTTCTTATGGAGAGCTATAGAGAAAAGAGGCAAACTTTTCTCATATATGTGTATGGCAAAAGAGCAATAGGCAGCAGTCTACGCTTGTAGCAAGGGTGATTCCAAAAAAAATATGGGAGCAGTCAAGCACTGGAACAGGTTTCCCAGAGAGGGTGCTGGATCTCCATCCCTAGAGACTTTCAAACTCAACTGGCTGTGGCCCTGAGCTAGCTTTGAATTTAGCCCAGTCTTTACTGACCTATTATGAAATATGATTTTCTTCTTGCAATTATGGTAAATGAAATGTAATATTTTTCAATGCCATGTGTCTTTGTGAACATAAACCACTGTTCCTACTGCAATCAGTGGGGTTTATTTGGATTTATCACTAAACGGCCTTTGGCATTTAATACCAAAGAAATGTTGTTGTTGTAGCGCATGCGCTTCCAAATGTTGGAAATATGGTGGCATATGTTCTTTTAGTGCACGTTTTAAGAATTACTATTAACTTTTTAAAAGGCAATATTTTGGAATTGAGGAATTATGCACAAAATCTCATCAATCTTTTGTATTCATTTAATCCACAATATAGAGATTGTTTGGAAATGATGCCATTATTTCATAATTGTGTTGCTTGGCTGTTACTCATTTAAACAGAGGACTATGTGTTTCCAAAATAGCTACTCTGACCTTTGGGCAATTAACATATGGCTTGTCAAATAGGTGTTCAGAAATCTTTAGCATACTGTCTCTAATGCAGTTTGATGTGCACTTAATACTGGGTGAAAAATTAAATTGGTAGTGTATTTAGTCAGTCTATCCAGCATGCAGATCTCTGAGAGCTGCTGATAAATGTGGCTGTGGAGAAGACCACAAGACAGCGCATATAGTATAGCTGTAACGGAAAGTTAGGGAAATCTCTGCAACGCTTTACTCTTAAATTTATGCTCTGAAATGATAGAAGCAGGCTAAGCTGGGAACTTGTAAAATACTTGGCAGCCTGCCCATTATAAGTCAGGCAGTATTTTGGAAGTCAATTGAAATAGGGAGGTTTTTACATAGCTGTTTTCTACTTCTAGCTGTTTAATGCTCAAAATTGCTCTATGTTTAGTTAGGTAGATTTGGGTTCTAAAATTTAACATGGAAAGGAAATGACTTAGAGAATTGAGCTTAGGAAATGAGAGTGCTGTCAGTTTACTGCATCTGTTGGTCACTCAGGTAAAGCCTCAGAACATTTTTTTGGTTCATAGCATGCAGCAGTGGCATATGGAGATGTTCTTATTAAAAAGTTCCGAGGGAGACGAGCTAGCAGTGTCTGCTGTTCAAGTGTTGATTAATCTGCCTGCTTGTATTTCTTTTCCTTTCAGTTGTGCAAATTGATAAACTAGTAAACTCTTCATCATGGTCTGGCCTGGTATAGCTGTATCTTTCAAAGCATATCAGCAAATACATCAAAATGCAAAGTCACACTGGCAAAGGGTGTTGGCGGCCTGGCTTCTGGGAGTCTGACTGTACACAGAGGAAAGGTACATGTCCCCTTACTCTGATTTTGAAGGAACTTTGTTTTTCATTATCAATTACACACCTTAACAACAAAAAACATATTTCTACTGTTCTGTTTCTTTTGTTTTCATGAAGACAACTTGTGACCAGATTCTGCCCTGACAGAGCACTAGTAGAATCAAGACAGAGATGGATGCATTGGGTCTTTTAAATCTACTTCTGTTCATCATGTCTTGGTATTTTGTATTTAGTCTTATGGTTCTTATATAGGCTTTGAGCTTTGAAAAAGGCCTTGTAATCATTTTAACATAATTTTATCCTGTTATCTAAAAAAAACCAGAGAAACTGTGGCAAAGGGCATGGGCTTAGCCATGAATTAATTTGTTATGCTGCAGTCATGTGTTCAAGTACATTTGCTGTAGTAACAGACTGATACTAAGGTTGTACTTTTACACAGCTCATCAGGAAGCCATGGATTGAGAAGCTATACTAACTGCATATAGTGTTGGTCAGAATTCAACAGTACAAGACTTTTAGCACCGCAGTTAATTTACTTGTGCTTTTTGCCCATGTTTTTGATGTATGCATCAGTTTTATTAAGATCACTTTGGAGCTGGCTCGGAAGAACCCTGCTTGGTCCTTGCACCTTGCATTGCCCCTAGGGCCTCTTCCAAGCAAATGTCCTGACTGATGCTTGTTGAGGCATTTGCAAGTATCCAGGATTATGCAGAAGCATAAGTAGCCTTGGGGAGGAGAAAAGGTCACCAGGCTTACTCTACAAAACAAGAAAAAAAAATATTTTTTTTCTTGTTAAAATAGTAGAAATTCTTCTTTGCCTTCATATTTTCCTTGTTAGTGGATGTTGCATCTTCCATGTTTAACAGCAAATTAGTCTTTTCTCTGTCAAGAAACACGGCCAATATGAGCACGTGTATAATAGATAATTTACATAATGGAAGAAAATCTCAGAAATAGAGCAAAAAAAGGTTGCTTTCTTGTGTGTTATGGAGTGAGAGTCTGTGACATCTTCAGAAGGGTTGAAAGATTTCCATGTTTTGTCCTGTGACATCTGTAAAGCAGAATCCTGCAGGTCAGGGGTTGTACCGAGACTTGGGACATGGCTATATGCAAAGGATTCTGTGATCTGCTGCCATTTCGAAAAGGCAGGATACAAACTTCATTGCCGGCATAGACGGAACACCGCAGAAATTGCCCAAAGGCACAGTATGATAAAATATCACAAGCAAATAAACGTTGTGTGTTGGGGGAACCAAGGAAGGGAAATTCTGGTCAAAAGGAGGAAAAGACATTTGTCTTATTTTCCTTACTATCATCTGGTGTTCCCTCCTTTGAGTTAGCCTGGTGTTATGGAGATGCATCAGATCAGGCAAGTGGTCCATCTGTTTGTCTCTGAGAGCACCATTTCAGAAAAAGATACCGAGGCCCTACATAGCAATACAGTTCCTCTCGCCCTGCTGACGGGGTGTATTAGTTATCTATACAAAGTCCAAGAGTTCCTCCTAATCTCTTGGCCTTTGTGATAACCTATGGCAATGAGTTCTGCCAGCGGTTACGTATGTTTGGCTGGCTTTCCTCACGTTCTTTCCTGTGTAAAAGGATAAGTAGGTATATATTCTGTACCTTTCATAACCTGCCAATGTTTCATGTGTATTTCTGTCCTATTTGATAATTTCTTTTCAGAATTAAGGTGCCCAGATTTTTTAAGCGTGTGTGAAGTTTCCTACAGTGACATTTCATAATGCAACCACTATGAATTTTGGAGTTTGTTCCTGCCGCAAGCAGAAACAACCCTTTGTAAACTTTTTTCCTCAGTAACAAACCTCAGAATGAGGGAATATGTTCCTGAAAAGTGGTATCATGATACTTTGGGGTTTTTATAGTTAAAACCAAAATGTAAAAAGAACACAAGTAAGTACAAAACTTGTTTTGCTCAAGACTGGGGTTTTGCCTCTGGTTTCACTTCTCTCCTAGTGTCAGTGTTCTCCCTCCTCTCCTTCTCCTACCTTGCTTTTCCTGTCCTCCCTCAAGCCACACTGTGCGCAGAATGCCATGTCATTTTGTTCTGGTCAGCTTTGCTTAAGGAGTCTGTGCATCTGGAGTGGCTGGTTGTACCTGGAGGCCAGAATAGGTGAGGCCTGTCTTTTTAGTTCAGAGAAAAATCCTTACCAATGTCTCCTTTTCTTGTACTTGACAGCACTTTCTCAAAAATGTCTTCCATATAAAATCAGAAGCTAAAGAGGAGTGGTGTTATATGCCCAGGGAGCAGGGGAAATCCAAGCATCTGTTAATAGCTCTGTGATCAGATTGTTATGTGACTTTGTGAAAGCCTTATAACCTGTCTCTGTTTCCCTTTCTGCTACTGGAAAACATGTAAACAATACTTTCTCACCATGGCTTCTGTGGCTTTATTGAGGCTTAATTAGTAGATGCCCACAAAGCATGGGGGAAAAAAAAAATTGCTGTTTTTCAGAGTTAATTGCAGTGATATGCTTAGCGATGCCAGAAGCCCATAAGCTTGTCTTTCTGAGAATGGTCTGTAGTGGCTGCTGCCAAGTGTTTTCTTCAGGTCACAATTTTTTGAAAACTCACAGCTCAATTTGTTGTGTTTAATATTGTGAAAGATTTAAACAAGCTGCTTATCTTATGATGTCTATATATCTCAGAAGATTAATGGTTAATTCAGGGTCTAGCAGAGGTAGTCTCTTCTCTTTCATCTGGTAATATCTGTTATCAAGTTAACTTGAATTTCATTCCAAAAGGACAACTGATCAGATCACCAGCTCACATGGAACCCCTTATACTATTGTTAGTTTGTTGCAGGTGTATGTGTGCAGGTAAGACAACTGTAATTTCTTATCAGGTTACTCAGTTTTGTTCATTAAATTTCCATTTTGAGAATGATGTTTTGGGCAGATCTGTTGATTGTCAGAAACCTGCCAGAGTTAGTCATCCTCATTGGTCTATAAATGTGTCATTGGGTCATCTACATTACATCTGCATGTTTTGGCTATGGGTGTCTAGATTCTGTCTTGACAGTAGTACAGCAGGTGGGTAGATGCTGTTGGTGGCCATGGCTGAGAATAATGTGATGAGTGGCATTGACTTTTGCGCCTGTGTCAGGGCAAGTGTATGTGCAGGAAGAAATGCGCCTTTTTTCTAACCCTTCCATTTGCTGTTGTTGAATGTTATTTTTCATCCCAAAGCATAATCCCAACTGCTCTTCACCTTGGCACACCCCACCTTTCACACCGCTTTCTGTTTCTGATTTGGGAGTGCAAGTTCAAGTGTTTGGATCCCCACAAGCATTCAGGGATCAGCAGTTACCACCTATATGAAGCAGAGGAAGTACCTATGTAAGTAATATATGGATGTTTACTGTCTGTTTCAAAATGTCTCTTCTTGGCTCTGCTTATAGAAAGCATTGGAATGCATTGAGGTATGCCCATTTCCCTTGCTGCTACAGCTGCTTTCAGGGAGTGGTAGGTTTCTTGAATAGGTGAATAAAATAGAAAGAGGAGGAGGAGGGTTTGCTAAATGCTCCAGGGCGCTCTTTCAATACAAAAATCAAGAAAGACACAAATTATTACAGTGGAGAAACCTGTGGAGCTTGCTGTAATTCTTGTGAAGTAATTTAAGAATAGTCTTTTGAGTTTCAACTTAAAGGCTTTGTCACTAGTAACAAAGGTTTGCCACCTGAGGAGACCAGTGTGATGATCACTGCCAACTAATACCTACTGTCTGAGCTGTGATGTGTATGAGACTGTTCTTGTTTTCCATGTTCAAAGGAGGAGGAAGAATGGCATTGTTGATATTACCCATGTGCTAACGGGGGTAGTAGTGGAGTCTTTTTATGGAAACCACTGTCTCCATACTAAAAAATGTAACAAGGGCTGTACTAGGTCAAATCAAGCCCAGTATCCTGTCTCAAACGGTAACCATATGTCTAAACCATTTAATATCAAGTCAGACATAGTCATTTTAAATTCAGTACGAGCATTCTGAGGAAATGGTAACTTCCTTCCTCTATGAAACCATTCCTTCTGTGTTCATTCTTTTAGCACATTCAGAGGCTCTCAGATGTTCAAGATTAAATTAACAGGATTCCCCCTGCTGTTTCTATTGAATTCAGTTAATATATTGAGTTTATTGTTAAATTAAACAAAATAAAGCCTGCCATGTGGCAGAAATACCACTGAGATCCCATAATTTCCACCTAATAACTACTGTCTGTACTATGGGGTTATAACTTAAATGGTAGGAGCGGATGTGTCTGCCAGACATGTGAAACACTTTTCACAAAAACTTTGTTTGGACACATAATTGGTCACAAAAGCAATGTACTTATGACATAGAAGCCAGTAGTTTTATCTCTAGTACAGTAAATTAATTTCCATGAGGCTTTCTTACTTTGCCTGTGTACGCTTAAAAATTCTCAAGGTGTTTCCGTGACTCAGATAATGTGTATTGTCTTACCTGTTGCTAAACTCAAAACACTTTTGAAGAGTTAGGACTTAGACTGCTGGCTCGGTGAAACGATTCACTCTGTTTAAGATAATACAAATGGGTTCTGGGCAGGGGCTGAGCCTTGCCTTCTGGCAGCACCAACCACTGCCATCCCTGCTTATTCAGCATCTATATATTTATGTTCTCTTCTACACCACTGCGGTTCTGTCATATCATAAGGAAGTTTTGTCTTTTTTAAATTACATTGTTTTGTTCTACCATCTGTTATTTCACTGCCCATAATGCTCATTATCCATAACCTCTCATGGTTTTTATTTTATGTATGTGTGTCTCCTTTTGTGGCCAAACGCAAAAGCTAGCTGCAAACAAAATGTTTGTATATTCTCATGTTAATTCAAGTATCGGAGCCCTGAGGTCCTAGGATGATATCCATCAGTGACTGCAGGATTTGTACCGAGTGAATGTCACTACTGAGCATTATATTTGGTTGTTTCTTATTTTAATTTTACACACTCTTGTTCTTTTTTTCCTGCTGTTTTCTATGATGAGCATATAAAAACTGCAAAGATTTTTAGCGTTGAAGCTTGTCCAGACCTGGAAAAATGCAAGATTTAATTTTGCTGTTTGTTTTACTTGGTTCTAATCTCAAAATGAAACAGGCCTACTTGTGGGTTTATAGGCTTATTTACATTTTGAGAGGATTGTAGGGCTTGGATTTTGGTCCATCACTAATTGAAATCCCATTAAATTTAATGCCTATTTTTGATTAATTTAGACTGTTGTTTGGTTGGTAACTTAACTCTGAGCCGTGAGGCTTTGACACTTCGATAAATGCTTGCAAGGCATGCGCCAGTGTGGATGACAACCCGAGATGATTGCATAAGCCCCTGTGAAATGAAACTGCTGAGTTACTGCTGATGCTTGCTCTTAGAGGAAAGTTTATTTAACATTTGGAAACTAATGTGTAGCTAATGTCATTACCATTCTTTCAGGCTTTATTTTTATAAAATATATAAAAAAATCCCACCACACCAAAACACTAGTTCTGGAAAGTTATTTTTCTTTCCTGTAAAAGACCTCTACAGGTTAAATATGTTTTACAATTTTCCATCAGTTAAGTGGCACAAACTATTAAATGTTAACACTAGAAGGTTGCTATTCCAGCTGCTAAACCATTTGAACATTAAATGTGATACAGGAAGTTGCTTTTCCAGTCTCTTAAGTGTTTCTAAATGTTCGATAGATTATTTTTTTTTAATACTTACCTCTCTTGCCCTCCCCAGTAGTCCATCTGCAGCTCAGCTGCTCACAACGGTCTTTGCAATCAAGGCCTGTTTAGATTTTGCTCATGAAACCAAGTGTGAAATCTGTGGCCACAAGCCAATCCCTGTCCCATAAGGCTGAGATTGCTGAAGTCTTCTCAGAAGCTGAAAGAAAATGAAAGAGAATAAGCCTGTGTATTTATAAAAGCAGATCTCTGCAAGAATCATTTTTGTTTAAGCATGGATTATTTGCAGGTCATCTCCAAGTGATTCAAGTCTTCCTGTAAGGTTCTCTTCTCCTCTTGACAGGTTCAGTGCTGCTGAGAGAAGAGTGTGCAGAGTCAGGACACCAGGGTTTGCTTCTATTGCTGACTTGGTCACTGATCTGGTGGGTGGCCATGGGTGAATCATCTTACCTCCATTTGTCTCGTGTAATTGGGGTAATATTTTGTAGTCTGATTATGTGAAGACTGCTTGTTGGGAGAAGTAGTTATGAGTTGAGTTGCATTATGGTGACTTGGAGTGTAACATTAAAATCACAAATGCATGATAAATTGCAGCAGCCTATAGAAATGTGTTATGTGGTGTCCTCAAAGGAGCTTGGACTCCATTTGAAATACTAAATATTTTGTCTGTAAAGAAGTATTGTAAATTCTTTGAGGCAGGCATTCATTCACCTTACATTGGTACAGTGACTAGCTCAAGCGCAGCCTCAGCATGTTACCATTAATAAGTATTTTTTTCTGGTGCACATCTCCAAATAAGGAGAGGATCCTGAGCCTGCTGATAAACAGGATAGGTGATAGAGAGAATTTTACAGTACCTTAGTGCTGAGAGATTCAATTGTTTTTTGGTTTTTGTTTTTCTCAAAAACTTTCTCACCAGACAAAGTCTATCAAACAGCCTTGCCAATTCCTTGCTATTGCCATGGAAATCATACTGGTTTATTGCTTGAAAATAGCATACTCCATTATGTGTGGTGTGATGATAGGAGCATTTACATAGGAAACCACAGTGCAGTCTCAGAACAGAAGGAAGTTTTGAACAGGGAATATTTCACAAGAGATCTCAGAGCATGGATACTTGCTAGCTGCCCTGCTGAGAAGACCTGTAGTTCCATACATGCAGCTACTTCCATCTCTTGGTGAAGTTTTGACCCTTGAAAGAAGCCTCCTTGGCCCCATGTGGTTGGTCAGAAGTGGTCAACAGGCCCGTAGCTCTGTTTCCTCTTTGAGAGGAAATGTTAGGTCCTTTCCCCTCTCTCGGGATTTAAGGAGTTTTATGCTTTGGGGTTTTTTGCCCTTGGTCCTTATTCATTCCTTCTATAGTTTTCTTCTCTTGTTCAAGCCTTCTTCCTCAGCCCTTGACAAGCATTCCTCTATGTGGCTCCTTTTACTGTGGAATTAGGAAAGGAGCCAAAGACCATCTTGCTGCTTTGTAAGGCTTTGAAGGCAAGGGTGGGTGAACAGTACTACTATGGCTGTTGTTTTCTTTTTTCATTTTCTTTGTGGGCTTTGCGTATTTGTTTTTCTTCCTGTTTGTGGGGGGGAAGTAGTAGGTGGAGCAACATCAGCAGGTGAAATATTCATTTGAAGGAGGAAACAGCCTCACTAAATGTGATGACTGGAAAGGCAAGTAGGCACAGGATACTGCCTGGACTCTTCTCTGCATGCTGTTCCCTGGTAAGAGGCCGTTAGCTCAAATGAGGATAGGAAGGCAGGAGCTTCTGAGCCAAACTGGGACTCCTGGCAAACATCAGATCAGGCTGAAAATACCACTTCGAGTTAGAGACAGTGATACAGTTGGAGGTGTGACAACCCACACAGATCGATTTGAGCGACTGTGCTGGGGAAAGTGTTGGTTTTATCTACTGTTAAGTAAGACAACATGTCTAGCTCTAACTCCATCCTTCCTCTGGTGTTGGTATGAGGAGCAGAGGGCATGAAGAAGAAGAAAATCCTGTTCCAAGGTCACCTTTTACCACAGGAATGGGAGATTGAAGAGAACTTTCTTGCTGCTTTTAATGGCTAAGGGCTGCTGCAATCCTGGCAAGTCTCTCGGGAATGGCTCAGGAAGATCTGCTGCCATACCTGTGGCAGACACTCATTTATCTGAGACGCTGTGCTCCGACTGCTAACAACCAGCTCAAATTGGCTTATTTTTTCACATTTGTCACAGAGCCAGCTGCATTGTCTCAGCTGTGCCTCTCTGAACAGGGAAGTACAGACCCAGAAAAAGTTTTGGAGTCATTACTCTTACACATTTCTTCCCCTCTCATCTCATCCTCTTTTTCTTTTTTTCTTCAACTATGTTTATAAGCCTTCTTTCCTTTGTTACCTTGAAATCTTGTACTTTTTCCAATCTTTTTTCCTGCAGGTAGACATTCTATCCTGACAGTATCTTGTTATAATATCCACTGATAAAAAGCTGAAATTCCACTGGAGTATCTACCCTTGTTAAAGTCTGATACCCTTATGGCACCAAAGAGGGTTCTCTGCTGGAGTTGGAGGGGGGAATGAGGTAAAATGTCTAATGGATCACTCCTTGTTGGGGTGGTCACGTTTGAGTTTTAAGTCTCATGAGCTCCTAGGCGTCGTCTTCCCACAAAGTGATTTCTGTCAGGGCCTCCACAAGGAAAATTTCTCCCAGGGATGTCAATGAAACCCTACTTGAGCTGTGTGGGAATACTGTCAATAAGGACCCACACTGCTGCTGTGATCTGATACCTTCCCTTGCCAAGCACTGTGTTGTCTCCTAGGTATGAGATTGGTATGTCAACTGGCTTGTGGTTTGCACCAGAAGAGTGCTTTTGTCACTGAAAAGCTGTGTATCCAGCACACGATACTACCAGGTGGGACAGTTGTAGGTGTTTGCACATCACTTCATGATGGGTACAGGTGTTCTTAAAAACATCTTCAAGTTAGGATGACTTGTCCCAGGTGACCGAGCAGGTTACTGACAAGGCCAGGAATACTACAGAAACCTTTGTGGCCCCCAGACCAAATGCTTCTAGGCATTATCTAAAGATTAGAATATGCCAAGTCTACTTTTCAGGGATCAGCAAGTAGCAGTGACAAGAGTTAACAGCTAACAGAAACATAAATTATTTTATACTAGATCGGATTTAGGAGATGTAATTCCTCTAGTGGTGCTACAGTTAGGAGTGCATTGGTTTTTCATTTCCTTAGTAGTTTGTTGGGATTTGGCTTACCACTACTTGGAATGCTGAATATTTTCACCTGTGAATACTGTTTCTTTGAGACCTGGAATGTCTTAAATGGTTTTCATTGATGCTATTTGGCTTGTTTCAACCGTGGGAAAACTAACCATGTTGGTTGTCCATAAGATCATTGTGGAGTGAACCATAGAAACACGTCTGTATTTGTAGTATCAATAATCATTTCTCAAGTAAGAATTTTAAATGCAAGATCTGTATCACTGTGTGCTCTGGTTATACTCGTAGCCCCCAAATAAGTACAGTTGACGGGGTTGCTGCTTGAGTTGAAGACGTTTTTCAGGTTGTGCTTTCTCCTTTTCCTCTTTCCAATAAATTTGTGTATCCATGCCCTAGTGATGAGACAAGAGCCACTGCATTGCTGTAGAAACCCTTTTCCCCTGAAAAGCCAAATGAAAAATACACATAAGAAAAATGTGGATTGCTTCTGTTCATAACAGAGAAAAATATCTCCACTTCTAGACAAGATTTGCTCAGTTTCTGACAATGAAAGAGACGCAGATGTCCCTCCACCCCCCAGTTTGCATCAGTTGTTCCAAAATGGGGAACTAACTGTTTGGGGTTTGGTGGTAAAAGAGAAAGTTCCTATTCACCTCTGTGGCTGTAGTCAGAAATTTCTAACAGATGTTCTGGTAAGAAATGTTATCCTACTTTAAAGCAGTAACATTTCCTATGCTGTAATAGCTGGTGAGTGAGTTAGTGGTAGAACTGATAGAATGATCATATTGGTCATGTTTAGAGACAGCAACTGTACAGCTGGAAGAGTTGCTAAAATGAAACAAATAATTTGTTAGAAGCAAATTCATTTATGTGCTTAGGAGCATTTGCCATGGAAGATTTATGCTGTATGTTGTACTTAGTTACAGGTGCTGTGACTCAAATGTTACTCAGTCATACAGTCAAGCTCCAGTTTTGACATCATGTTGAATGGTCTTTAGAAAGCTGTGTGATAATGACAGTTGATAACAGAAGTTCCTCCATGTGGAAAGTATCGTAAATGTAGGTACCTGGAGCTCGAGATTTATTGGTAAAGTGAATCCTAACTATAGAGGAACAGTAGTAAGAGATTCTATTGTGTTTCATTTTGGATTATTTCCATCACAGTTGTGCCTCAGCAGCATTGATGTGCTTCAAATGCCACTCTTCTGTCCTTGGAAGCACCTAACACTTTGCTTTTACAGTTCCTAGTGGCTATCTTGGTTTCTTAGTCTCAAACTCTTGTAAGTAAACCTTCTATACTTTATACAGATAAAATTAGACTAAGCAGAAATGAAATATGCCATTGTTAAAAAATAAAAAACAGGCAACTAAGATTTAACACACACTCACTGTGTCTGTTAGGTAATAAGAAATTGCATTTTTGTCACAGATGTTCTAATTCAGTAGTATGTATGTAGAGGAATGGCTCCCAGGTGACGTTTTTAGTGACAAAAGTCCTAAAACCATAATGTTTCAACCCAGATGACTTATGAGTTGTGAAATACAGCTTGTTGGATGCACTCAATAGCCAACAATTTTCAACTGACTGTTGCGGAACATAACCAAAAGACAGGGCTCATAGTGAGACGGATGCGTCCTGGGGTGGAGAGCTTATTCAGGCCAAACTCCTGCTCACCATGAAAGCTGTGACTCTAAGGTGGCCAATAAAATTAATTTTGTTCATATTATTTTGATCACTTCAGGTGTGGTGGTATCAGATAGCATCTTAGAATTGATCTTGACTCTTCAAACTTTCTCATGGGATGTTTGCACTGACCAGGTGGCTGAAACCATAAAAGCTGAAGTAGTGTCAGCCAGACTTGCTGTATTACTCAGCAGCCTACAAGGGTCCCTGAAATTCAGGCACCGTTTGCTTGAATGGTGGAGTCCACTTTCTTCTTTCGTTTGTTTTCTTCTGTGTTGGGATGTAGAAGGTTCTCATCATGATGAGAAATTACTTTTTTTGGTAGGAAATGGATAGAACAAAAGTTACAATAGAGTAACACCAATTATCTCACAAAGACCTTTAAAAATTAGCTCTTGTGCAAACTAAGAACTATCAAATAAAAGGAATTATTTCTAATGTATCTGCTTTTAGTAACACCTACAGTGTTTTACATACAAAGGAAGCATAAAATCTGCTTCTGTTTATAGTGTCACTTAAAATCCCCTGGAAGTAACAAGACTGATTACAGGCTGAACGAGTGTGCTTGATGGAACAGTCTTTCCTATTTTCTTAAACATGTAAAATCTGGAGGAAAAACTTGAAGCACTGTAGTCTAGCCTATTCCTGTGTCAGATGACTAAAGACTTTTGGAAGTCTGGCTGTAAACAGGATTATTTACCCTTTCGTACATCAGAGGATAGCGTTCTTTTCAGAGGCTTTGAGGATGTCGTATCTTAAACAGATACAGAATTCTTATATTAAATAATATGAAACTGTGTGACAGTAAATACAATATAGGAATATGATCTTGAACTGCCTTTGAGAATGTAGCATTCTGTGGAAAGAGCTTTTCCTTTTTCTTCTAATATTAAAAATAATTTATGTAGTGGAACTATGCTGTTGAATTGTTCATGTCAACATTCCAGTATGCAGATTATTCAAGCACATGCTTTCACCAAACACATGGAAAATTAACATTTACAGGAGAGAGTAAGTGTAGTGAATATTTTTCTCCCCCATCTCTTTCAGAAAATAAATTCTGCCAAGCAGCATGCAGCTCTCTACAGTCCCACTGTTCTGTGGTCAGGATGTCAGCTGGAACAGTGGCAGAAGGGGAACTTTAAATTCTTGACTGCATTTGCTGGAAAGTCTTTTTGGAGGATCATTTAAATGTTATTTGTTCATGTATTGGGTTTGCATGGCAAAGTTTTGGTAGCAGAGGGGCTACGGGGGTGGTTTCTGTGAGAAGGTGCTGGAAGCTTCCCCTATGTCTGACAGAGCCAAGGCCAGCCAGCTCCAAGGTGGACCTGCTGCTGCCCAAGGCCAAGCCCATCAGCAACAGTGGTAGCACTGCTGGGATAACATATTTAAGAAGGGGGGAAAAACTGCTGTCCAACAGCAGTCGGGAGAGAGGAGTGAGAGCACCAGCCCCGCAGCCCCCCGGTGAGTGCAGCAGGAGGAGGAGGTGCTGCAGGCCAGGAGCAGAGATTCCACCCAGCACCTGGTGACGCCCACGGTG
>NW_009610284.1:22080-37129 GCF_000690535.1 Cariama cristata
CGCTGAGCGGGGGGAGGTAGAGAATTCAGGAGTAATTCCTGGGAGATTCTTCCCTTCCAGGAAGAAGGGAGGGGTGGGGGGAAATTGTTTTTAAGATTTTGGTTTTATTTCTCATTATCCTACTCTGATTTGATTGGTAATATGTTAGATTAATTTCCACAGGTTGAGTCTGTGTTGCCTGTGATGGTAGTTGGTGAGTGATCTCTCCCTGTCCTTATCTTGACCCGTGAGCCTTTCATTATATTTTCTCTCCCCTGTCCAGCTGAAGAGGGGAGTGATCAAGCGGCTTTGGTGGGCACCTGGCATCCAGCCAGGGCCAACCCACCACAGCTCTTCCTTCAGAAGAAGTTATGTGACTGATTTATGAATTGTTTTGTTTATTGATTTTAACCAAACTAAGCAGTAAAGTTTTATTTGGCAGTATCAAACAAAATATGAATTTCAAGAGCATTCAGATATGTAGCTAGCCTTTCAGTTCTAAAGGTGTTGTGGGTTTGGTTTGTCTTTAACCGTGAAAAGAAAGATTGTTTTGCAGTGTAAAGAATAATGCGGATTTCTGGAAATACCCCTAATGGCAATCCCTTTAGTGTTCAACAAGCACAGCCTGGCTTTCGCCTCCACTTTCTTCAGCTGCGGTCAAGTTTCCTGCTTATGCATAGGTGTCAAAGGTCTGCTCTGTAGAGAAACTTGCATTAAAAGCTTTCTTAACCTCACCCAGCCAAGTGTATAAAGACATCTTAAACTTCTATAGTAACACTTTTTCTCCTCTAAAATTGGATTTAGATCCAAAATCTTATCCTGTAGGATGTTGATTTCTGGTACGTTTGTTTGTTGTGATTTTATATATAAATACATCAGCAAGAAAGAAGTATAAGAGATCAAAGAGAAGTAGGCACTGTGGAGATTCAGTTATAACTAATTAGTTTGAACATGTTGCTTGCCATAACTTTTATCTTTAAAAAGTACATCAGTTTTGTGAATACTCTTAAAAGTCTATTGCACACTTGGACTAGTGTAATGTGTACTATCTACTGGAATCTGAATATTGTTCCTTTCACATTTTCAATGTTCATTTCTTAAATATACAAACAGTAACCTACTTCTCCTTTTAAACAGATAGACAATGTAGTAGACCCATAATTCTTTAAATACACTAAATCTTGATGTAGCTAATATATAGTTAAATGGCTTGACATTCAAATAAAGATTCTAATTGATCTTCTAGAAAGCAGTTATTCTGTTATCTTCTCAGATCTTGCAAAGCAGTGATACTTTACAGTCCAGTAAATTCAAACAAGATGTTTCCAAATGACCAGTGTTAGAAGTGTAACCAAACAGAGAATTCTGTATGACCTGTCTTTAACCTAATTGGTGTTTTGTGACTCGATACATTCACTATAGTAAGCAAGCAAAGTAAATACTGAATTCCAAATGCAAAAAATATTTTTCTGAATCTCCCATTATAATTGAGAAGATTTTTTTAATATGTTCTGTGATTTTGTAAGTATGTGAAAGATATTTTTGGAGGAACATATAATATCCAGCACAGTGCTTGTAAAATTTAGTCTGGATACTTCCTACCTTATGGGTTGTTATCTCTGATCTTCCTTGTGTAATTTACTTATGGAGGAACTAGTTTACCATGGTTGATTTCTGATTGCCAGGATTAGCGAATACTTCCATGGGAAAAAACATTGAATTTCAGTCAATCCCAAAATAGTTGGCCATTTGTAATTAGCTGGGCTGTTAGAAGACCTTCAGCTTGTTCAGATCCAGTGCTGTGTAGATGCATAGCTCTTCCTAAGCTGGCATCAACTTATTGTAGGAACAACTTCTGTTCTCAGGCTGTGTTACGAGGGCCGGTGGTGACAGAACAAGGGGCAATGGCTTTAAACTGGAAGAGGGAACATTTTAGATTAGATGTTAGGAAGAAATTCTTCATGGTGAGGGTGGTGAGGCACTGGCACAGGTTGCCCAGAGAAGCTGTGGATGCCCCATCCCTGGAAGTGTTCAAGGCCAGGTTGGATGGGGCTTTGCGCAACCTGGTCTGGTGGAAGGTGTCCCTGCCCATGGCAGGGGGGTTGGAATGAGGTGATCTTTGAGGTCCCTTCCGACTAAACCATTCTGTGATTCTATGTTGCCACGATGGATACACCTGCCAGTCTATGAGCATTTTTTTTGTTTAAGTTAGTTTTCATGTCAACGCTTTTAGTAGATGATAAGAGGACAGGGAGAGCCTGTTCCTTGAGGCGAAGGGACCCCTCTATTTCCAAAGAAGTTTGTGTCAATGGTTTTTTAATGATACCTTTACACACACTTCTTGCGCACTGTTTTCAGACCTCTTTTGTGATGTTGTTCAGAACAAAAGGTGGCTCTTGCCTGTAGTTTGGAGCAATTGTGCACTTCAACCCTGATCTGCCATTGCAAATGCCATTGTGGAGGAACAGACAAGACTCTTGACCTTCTCTGCAGTTCAAGACTGATTTTTGAGGTACCCACTGAACAGAGCGCTTCAAAATGTATTTGAATTGAACCTTGATTTAGATGATTGCTCAGGATGCCTTTAAAAATTAGCTTTGACTTTGATAAGAAAGGGTGAAAGAAATGGGAAGAATCTCTTACTCGGTTTCAAACAGAATGTTTTAGCAGATCCAATCCTAATTTATGTCAATGACTGACACTGGGCGGATTCCCATAAATTTTCTACAATATAAAAAGAGTACAAGCTGCAAGGATTTTATACAGATTGAAAAAAGATGCATATAACCGCAGCCTTGATAATAATGTGCATCTATTAAAAAAAAAAGTAGTCCCATGATTCTCAACCCGTGTTAAAATTACAGAAGACTGAGGGGCTACAGAGCTAGAAAGGATGGGCTATAGGGAATCAGGGAGATCAGTATTACAAGATGAGGAGCAGTGGAAGGGGAAAATACAGAGCATCACAGTATCCACGTGTACTGGTGACCTGCAGAGCTGCTGAATATCATGGGCTTTTTCATTTTGTTTTTTCAGATAATACATGGGCTTCAGAACTGAAAATATCCTCATTATGAATGACAAAGCTAGTTTAGATCAGATGCACAGATTTCTGAAGTGGATTTCTCTCTCTATGCAGAACTGTTGATAATTACAGATGTTTCTTTTCCAACTGAAAAGAAACGTGGTTGCTCATCAGACAATAATTATGTTATATTTATTAAGTAAAATATTATTTTCAAATAGCATTATATAACCAAGGAACAGCTTAACATTGGATGTTTATGACAATAGTAATTTATCCTCATGTGACTGTCTCAGCAGCTACTTGTATTTCGCCTGTTGGAGATGAAGGTGGTTTGAAGACATTTAATGTTGTTAAATTGAAATCTGTAATGTGACCGCTTCTCTGACTTACAAAAGCATGAGTGATCACTTATGACTGAATACAGTTGTTATCTGAATGTTTATTAGGAATATGAAGTCATCAGCATGGTGATTCTTTTCTAAGTTAACGCTTGGGAATGGAAGTGTCTGTTTACATCTTGGTTTATATTTATTTGATATCAACATTTGCAACATGTTAGAGTATCGTGCTGATTTTTTCCATTTCCCCCCTTTGGTTACTCATGGTAAATGGCCAATTGAACTGGAAATACAGGACTCAGATTCCTATGACTGTGTATTGGATCACATGCACTTCGTTAACGAAGACGTAAATGAGTGTGTAGCTCTGAGTGGCTGGGAGCTGACGGGGCCTGGTTCCCAACCTCCTCCTGCCAGTGCTGCGCTGGTGCCCCAGCAGATGGACAGCCTGCCCCTGCAGCCGGAGAGGTGGCCATCAGTTCTGAAGGCCTCCCCGTCGCTAGAGTTGCCCCCCCCGCGCTCCCCTCCCTGGTTAATCCAGCCATGTGCCTGCATGCTCAGCAAGGGGGATTACTTTAAGTCTGCATATTTTCATCTTCCCTGGGTCCAGGTCAATTTACTGGCTGGGCACAGCAAGCCAGAAACAGATTGGTGTGGTGCTGAAGAAGCCAGCTGAACTTTCATAAAAAGCAAGGCATCAGTTTGAGATGTTACTATGTTTACAGGTTCTCCTGCTGGATAAATCACAGGAAACCCAGGCAAAATAAACAGCCAATTTTTCTTTTTTTTTTTTTCATTCTTTATGGCAAGGTGATTATATTTAAGAAAAGTGTAGGAATTTCCATCTTTCCAGTGACACCATATGAGAACCTGCTTAGCACTGAATAGTGACAGCAAATGCTGAAGTGGGAAAATATTTTCATCCATCTGCACTAATCTTCTTTTACTCCAAGATTTAACGGGGCGAGGAGGGGGGGTTTAATGAAAGAGGAATCAGAAAAATCTTAAAAGCTTGGCTTAAGCTTTTAGCTTTGCCAGCTCATTCCCTAGTCAACGAAGAAAGTGCCAGACTACTGCATTTGTGGTGGGGATTTATTAATTTGAACATTGATGCCTGCAGACTTTATTACCAAAAATAGGTAACTAAATAATGGCCTCCAAATATAAACAGAGGAAGGAAAAAGTCATAGCTGAACAGAACTGATTCTTTTTAAGAAACAGGCTGGAATACACAGTGTACAACTGGAAAAAGCATAAATTAGTAACTTGCTGTTGACAAACTGTAGAAGTATCCTGGTTATTTCTGCTGCTACATAATTTAGGTCTTGTTATGCCATCAAATCTCTGATCACCCATGTTATTCTAAACTGCACAGACCTCTGCCTTTGGAGCCCTGCCAAACTGATAACAAACATGGGAGGATTTAACTGTTGTGACTTACTCTGTCTTTGCTTTTACCTTGTTAGAAGTCACGTTTTCAAGGACTTTTTCAAATAGGAAAACCTAGAGTATTTTACTCCTTTTTAGTATTGAATCAGATCTGGAAGTCATATGCTTGCTTACTCAATATTAGTCTTTCCTACCCCATCATGAGGCCATCCTTGCAGACATAAGGAAGCGCTACATTTTCTAGTGGCGCATGAAAATCTTCTTTCAAAGCTGCAATTTCCCGTTCAGAATCTTCAGCAAAGAGGCAAAAATCAAAAAAGAATTCTTAGAAAATTTGTTGATACCTAAGAAAGATCTTGTTGCTGTGATATATAATGAATGGATAACAAAATTGCTGGGAAAGAAAAAAAAAAAAGAGAATGGACAACTTTGCAGAAGTCAGTCTCTCTTCTCCCTCAGGGTGGGTCAACTAAAAATATTGCTATATTTTTCTACTTAAAGGAAGGCCCAGGCAAGGAACCAGAGGAAGGACAACAGGAACAAAAACATCCTTTTGAATTAATCTTTGGCAAAATAAGCCACCACTCCATGTAATATATTTGAAATGTTGCTTTAGTTTGGATTTTTTTCCTCTTTCAACATCTCTGCTCCTTTATTAATGTTAGCTGTGGGGGATTTTTCTGCATTCCATTCTGTCGTGTGTATTTCACTGGATAGTTCTGCCTCCTCTTTCCTTCTGAGGTGCAACACAAGAAGATTTACCTCGAAATTCAGCTTTGAGGCTCCTGGGTTGTTGTTTTTGTTTGAATAGTGGGTAGAGTTTTCTTCATCTCCACTAACTAAGAAGCAAAATAATGGCTCAGGTTTGATGGAACAAAATAGCACAATAGATACATCAGTGTGGCACATTCAGACAGAGATAATAAAGCAGCAAGGCAGTGTAACAGCTAGCCATACTTTAGATAGAGGTTAAAATTGAATTACGTGAATGTGGAATGAGTATTGATCATTTTTTGTGATGATTTATTTTTCAAAGTAATAGTCAAGTAGTTGTGAAACAAGACTTCTGTATTTTCCCATGTGCAGTAGGTATTTAAGCTTAAGGATTTTGGCACGTACAGCTAGTGCAGATTGTGTGTGTAGACTGAGAGGTCATATTTGAAAAATCTGTTACTTCATGTTATTCAGTTTAGTTGCAATCTTTAAGTAAAGTAAGATCATTATTTTCATCAACATCATTAGTATAGTGTGTTTTAACCCAGGTGGCTTTGGTACAAGGCAAAATAATTTATAATAGGTTATGTACTAACAAAGTAGGCTGATCTTAGCTCCTTCTGAATTCTCAGGAGTATGAGGCTTTGCTATGTGATGACAACCCCATTAAAAAAGGGATACCTCTATGCTGCAGTGCCTGGTGGCAAAACAGGGCCCTGGGATCTAGTTGATTTTACTATACTGGCTACTGGTTTGAAAATTTGCATTGTGTAACGACTAAGATACATAGTTTCAGGAGACAAAGGAAATTTCTGGTTCTGTCTGTGTAATTGGAGATCTGTAAGGCAACATTTCTCACTTTCATGCAGTAATTCCTGTTGTTTAATTTACCTTGATTTTAAAAATGTTAATATTTAAAGTGGGATTAGCATTGTGACCCATGGTTGGTAGGCCACATTTTCCTACTGTGTATTTTCATGTTGTTTGGTGCAGTAGAAATTGTATCTAACATAGGATGTAGAATTACCCAGTGTTTCCCTTCAACTCTGCTTAGTCAATCAACAGATCCTACCTGACTATTGTTTTCTAAGAAAGTCAGAAATAAAATATTTTCCTTCGAATGTTTGAAATTGTAATTTTGTATTTATTGTTGTTTCCCTCTGAAGAGGAATGCAGAGAAAATTGTCTTGAAATCCAGTTGTGAGGTTTCTGTAGTCCACCACCAAGAGACAGATCACTCACTTAAGTGCAGCAAGACATTTAGGATCTTTCTGATTCCTATACTTCTTAGAAGTATAGGAATAGATTGCCTGAAGAGGCTCTGGAATCCTCATTGTTAGAAGCGGATGAAGGCAGGGCAGTCAAGCATCTCTCTGAAGGACGCAGGTATTGGTCCTTCAGCTTAGGGCTGGACACACATTATGTGACCTCTTGAGATCCCTTCCAGTCCTATTTGTCTGATTCTACACCAGCAAGTAAAGGCTTTTGCCTTCCTCCCCCCGTCGCCCCTGCCCCGATGCAATTGGCTCGTTGGGTCAGGGATGTTGATTTTTCTTCTTCTTTTTGTTGCCTAGAGAAGTGGGGTTGCCACCCTTGCAAGACTAAGACTTCCCACAATGCAAATACCTACAGTAGAAGTTCATTTGGTCATTTAGAGACTACATCATACTGTTACTTCAAGTAGCACTTATGCCGTCGCCCCAGCCTAACATCATTGCCTACCTTCCTTTGGGTGCCATTCAGAGTTCCCAGAGCAAGAACATTGTCATACATTCAGGACTTCAAGTTCTAGCCCTGCAGTAATAAGTGTAATTGCAGTTGGCAGAATGTGTATTCATGACATAAACAGGGGGAAATTTGAGGGTTTTTTTGCTTTTATTCCAAACCTACAGTAGGTGAAATAATTATTGAGGGGGATGATATCAGCCAGGGAAAACAATCTTACTAGTAATTGCCATGTTGTCTTTGATTAAATCACTGTTTTCAATATTTCTTTTCTTTTTCTAAAAGCTTTGTGAACCTCTATTCTGATTTCTTTTGGTTCTAATCTGAGTCTTTGTGCTTTTGGAACAAATAGTCTGAAGGTTGATGTTTTGCCAAAACGAACACTAGAGCACTTCCAAAATGAATTAAAACGAGAACTAACGAAAGCCACTTTGGTTCTGAATGAGTCTTTCAAAGAATTTAATGATCTTTAATACATAGTAATTTTCACTTTAGTTAATTTGATTTAACTTGACTTGAATGAGGCTGTGCAGACAAGCACCAAGTCCCATTGATTTTCTGTGGGACTCGAGCTCTTTAAAAAAGTACTTGTGAAAATGATTTTGCATTTGAAAATGTTGACTGCTCTTGTCCTTAGTACTTCAAAAATACCATATTTAGCTTTCATAGCACCTTTGACAGTTAAGCAGAATTTAAGAAATTCACTTCTATTTTAAGATTTTCTTTCTCATCATTATGGGACACATCATGGCCACTCAGAAGCTGATGATGCTGTCGGCTTGGAATTCAGCCCCAAAAGTTGTAGTCCCCACATATCAAAGGAAGTTATCCTCATGTACATAAGATAATTAAGTTGCTGGAAGAGAGAATGCAGGAGAGCCTTAGTACAACACTCATTCCTGTGCTTCTAAAAATTAGCTGGGTTCTGGTTTGTTTATTTACACTATGGATGGAGATACTTCTCAGCTGAAAAATGAATTCCATATGTACTACATAGATGTCCTGTCTGCTTAATATTTGTATGGTTTGTAGGTGCATGGAAAGTTTTTTCGCTGTTTTGTTACTGTTAACAATTATTTTAGTGTTTATAATAGTCTTTGTGGTGAATTGCACTGGAGTAGAAATTTAAAGAGCTACAACTGCTGCATGATAGAGTAAGGAGGAAACAACAAAGAAGTAAGCATTATAGCAAATGAAGTTTGTGGTACTGTATGTAGTAAGACAGGAAATGCAGTTAGCTAACAGTTGGCCATGGATAATTGAATAATTGGTCCTGTACATGGCTGGAAGGTCATGCTGTTAATTACTAATTTCTTTCCAAGATATAGAGCATCTGCTTTCTTTGTTTAGTTTTTAGTCAGTGGTTGACAGAACACCTTCTGCGTTGTTTGTTTTGATCCCTGAGATACTTATTAAAATAATTTCTATTCTAATAAGCCACGTATCTGGATGCAGTGACTTGGGGATTATTTGTAGGTTATTAGTTTCTCTAGTGTTGCTTTCTGTGGCAAAGACAAAAGGTAACAGTGAATAGGCTTGGGAGGTACCTTGAGAGGTCATCTTAGCCATTCCTGTGCCCGAAGGTAGGAGCTTGATCTGGAAAGCATTCGTGACTGATGTCTGCCTACCTTAACTCCAAAGATGGACATTCAATAATTGCTCAGGTAATCAGTGTCATTATATTTGAGACATCTGATCTAAATCTGCTTTGTTGCAGTTTAAGCTCGGTACTTTCAGTGCTATCCTCAGTCAGGGAGAAAAATGTGACAACTCCTCTCTCTGGCAAACTTTCAGTTGTTTTGAGGCTCCTGTAATATATGTTCAGTCTTCTGGTATCTAGACTGTAAATCAAGTAGTTTTTTCAGTGTTTCTGTACGCCCCTATCAGCTGTTCCTCTGAGCTCTTTGCAGCCAAGCAGCATTGTTCTTTCAGCTGCTTAGAAGCATCAGATCCTCCCCAAAGGACTAGGTAGGAACTCTTTCCTGATGTTTTGTGCAGTGGCTTATACCACCCAAGCTGAGTATTTTGCCTTTGTCCTTGTTGAATTACCGTTGGTTTTGTATCGCTCTCCAATTTGACATCATGTGAATTCTTATCTTCATTCATGCTGCTTGTGACCCCTCCCACCTTTAGACTGTTTGCAAAGTATTTTTCTTATTGTGAAATACTGCTAGTAAGTGGCTGTTTCCTGAAACAATACCAGTAGGAGGCTTGGTCCAACTGGCAAAAAACACAGCCTCCTAGCATGCCAACATTTCTTTCTTCCCCAGAGAATTGTTGTCCTCCTAATATGTTCAGGCTTAGATAGTTGGAATCTGATCCTTCCGGCCTCTCCATGGGTTTAGCTATATATGTTTACTAGTGGTCTAACTGGAACTGGTGAAGGCTCTTCTTTGCTTAAATAGGCCTGTAAGCCAGTTTAGGACTGGCACATAATTCATGTGCAAGGGACTATATGTCTGGTCTGGCTATATCTTTCCTTTTTTCTGCTGATAATGTTAGGATTGATCAGCTGTATAGATCTGTCCAGGGCTAAGCTGGGTTAAGTCATTTGACCTCAGAGTGTCTCCTCAAAACAAAATAAGGCCTGTCAGCCCATTTTTGCCCATTCTCTTCAAGGGACTTTTCAGTCTTCAAGTCTGGGAGCCCTGACTCGTACGTCTCCTGTCTATCATTGCACTTGTTATATTGTCAATAGTCTTCAGGGTAACATACCAGTGTGTTGCTTCTCAAGGCTCATTGTTTAAATATGTTCCTCTGCTCCCTTTTTTTCCTCTTGCTTGGTACCCTAGATATCATTTAGGGAAAATATGACTTTTTACTTCCTTGACGGTCTAGGGAAATTATCTGTAGGAAATCACTTCCAATGCACTGTTTGAGCAGAGAAATCTTTCACAGATAATTACTCATTAAAAGAATTTAGCATTTAGTCTTAATATTGACATCATCATCTGAACATCACCAACATCTGAACATAGAACTGAAAAATACATGTTGTATGTTAGCTTGAAGCACTTCTTTTGGGGAATTAGGCTCTTGACCTCAATGAGAATTGGGATGGGCTCCTTAACTGTAAAACACAAAGGTGAGAAAAATCAAATGGGCTTAAATACCACACTTTTACCGTGTGCTTGTATATCACTTGTAAGCTTTTATTGTGTAGCATTTACACTTGTAAATGCCATGTTAATAAATGAATATGAGTCTTTATACTTTCAATTTCTAAGCAATTGTCTCTGCTGGATAATGCAGGGGAAAAATTTAGAGAGCATTCCTTTACCACCACAAGTATTGCTCCCTGCCAGCACAGAATTCTGCCTTGATCAGATTGCTATGAGCTCAGACAAACAGAGTGCGGGGGACTAGGTACTCCCCCAGCTCTCTACAAGGCATGGCTGAGAGTAGGAAAAGAGAACATTTATGTATCTTGAATTTGGACTGGACTGATGAGGTGGCTAGAAGAAAGCAAGTGACTGTGACCTAGTTCTGTGCTTCATGAAGGAGATCGATTTGTAAGCAAAATACGTGAGGCTGGTCTTTGATTATCATCAGTTGGGAGAGAAAAGGGAGGAGGAACCAAAACAAAGAAACAAAAAACCCCAAAACCTTGAGCTGAAGTATTAATTTAGGCACTCTTAAGTAAGAAAGAACAAATCAAAATCACTTCATGACATGATTGTGAGATTAGACAAAGTTATCTGGGAAAAGCATGTTTAACAGATGTTGAAGAAGACAATGAAATAATTGAAAACATTCTTCATAAATTTCATTTCTTAATTTAAAATAACGATATAAATTGCTTATATAAAAAATGTAAGAAAATCTGTTGAAATTTTAAAATCATTAAAAATGTAAATACAATCAAGAAAGTCATAATGCCAAGGTTTTATCAGTGGCTTAAGATGGATTGATTTTGTAATATTTAGGATTTTTTAGAGCCTTTAGAGCAGCATTCATTTGCCTGAGTGCTTTAGTTATAGCAAAACTGTAGATTTCAGACTTTCTTCGTTTTTCTCAAATTATAGTAAACGAGCAGTTATGATTAGTAAGTGGCTTGTTGGAATTACAGCGCAGCTTTCTACAGTAGCTGTAATTTATAGATGAGGCTTGTGAATATGGGAATGGACACAGTCTTAACCATATTATTGTAATTAGTCTTCCTGTAATTGTGATGCAGCATAGCCCAAATCAGTGCTTTCTGCCTGTCTTCCTTTCTTCTTTTGTCTTCCTGGTGATTGAAAGAGGCCCAGGTGAAGCGAGGTAGAGTATGTAGCATACCTAGTATATAGCATATATCCAGATTGTTACAAAAACAAACTAAGCATCAAGTCCAACTCCCTGGCCTTTCTTTCATAAATAGACATTGATGGTAGGGCACTGGGTAGCTTATAACTGTACAGAAACATACATCCATCTTTTTTGCTAAGGGTGGATGATATATTTGAAAAAAAAAAAAAAGGTATATCTGAAACTTGCAGCTGATAGTTCCTGCATTAAAGAAGTAATCAGCAGAGCAGCTGATAGGTTATCCCACAGCTCTATGTAGGTTCCTGACCACAGCTGTTTGGATATTGATAGCACGATTAATGGATCCTGTCTGTCATCAAACTTTGGAAGAGGTTAATAGTATTACAAAGAAAAAAAATTACACATTCTAATGTAGTAATTCTATTAGTAATTAGATGGGAATTAAGTTGTTAAACAGTTATTAAAAATTTGTAGAAATATCTGCCAGCTTTTCTAGCATCATGTATGGGGAATCAGGCCTCCAGTACTGTAAGGAATAATTTGTGATCTCCTGCATATACATCATCGCAGTCTCATTTTAGTAACTTCCCTTACTCAATTTAGTAAGTTGCCTTACAGTGCTACAAACGAGTTTAGTGTTCTCTGGAGGCCTTTTTGGATGTGACAGCCATACAAAATGCAGGCTGTAAGAACAGAGCGGGGTTCCTTCCTGCTCGGAAGAAGGGCTGCCTTCTTCAGACTGCACAAAGTTGAACTAGGAGTGGAAATGCAAGAGAGAAAATCTATAGGGCAATTTAATGGTAAGTGCTGACTTGAAGCAGCATCAACATTATCACTTAGAACTGAAGGATGGTTTCCAAGAAATCTTCCATCCCGCTGTTATAAATTCACCTTAATGAACAGCAAACGAAAGGTTGCAAAGGATGGTTGTGACTGCTGACAAAGTTGTTGTGTACTGCAGCTGGCAAGGCTCCTGCTGGCAAAAGACATAATATGTATTGCTACAGGTCATATAATGGTAAATGAACACTTACTGCCTCTGTGGCAAGTGGATTGATTATTGTGTCCACCTCCAAACAGGTCTGACTTTGTTTTACAAGTAAATGTATTTGCCCCTGCTATGTTGAAGTCAGAAGATGAGTTCAAATACACAGAGCTCAAAGCAAAGATGATAGTGATGTGTACAGGAGCTAGTTTCAGCCTTTACAAAATTCTCTCATGTGCGTATATATAAATAAATGTGTATACATGTACATTATTTTTTCTTGCACATGTGATTTTATTTTTTACTGGTCAATGTACCTAGAATGTAAGATAATGCGCTTTTTTTTTGATGGCCAGGCACTGACTTCACATCATAACTTGTGGTCTGATAAAAAGGTCTGCGTTGGTAAATACCATTTAGCTTTCTTAATACATTTTAGATTTCTTAGTACACTTGGGAAAACTACAAGTGCAAGAAAGCCCACTTTAAAAGTTTTTCAGTCTGGAGTCTGACGTGGAGATCATGTCTTAACTAAAATGTGACACCCATTGCATTTGAATTTGAATGTTTCCACCCACAAGGAATATTCACTGCTGTGCAACCAGAAAGGAAGGAAGGATCCTGTCACCTGAGAAGGATGGCCAGTGAGATTTCTGGGGTGTAGGAGAGACAGGTGTGCTTAAATCAGCACAAGCTCTGGTACTTTTCAGTCTCATTATGGGGATATCCCATTTGAAATAATGATTATTCGCTCACTGGGACAAATATATGTGGTGTTTCACCCTCCAGCTTTTAGCCATTAAAGGGTTCGTTTAGGTTGAGGGATGGTGAAGTTCAAGTCCTGGTTCTGCCTGATTTGGCACCCTTGTCTCAGGTAGCTGCTTAAGCCACTAGACTGTTAACTGTTCTAAGATAGCACTTTTGCAAAAGTCTCAAGGCTTTCATCTTTCCTCCAGTACAGAATGGAAAGTATTTTCTAACCCTTCATGAAATACAGTTCTTGTTTTTCTGCCAGCCGCAACTGTAACTTCTGGCAAGAGTCAGTTTGGACTCCAGTCAGCACCACGATCAGGGAAAAGAGAAAAGTGGCCTAAGGCTAGTTCTGCCACCCACCTCCAAAGCTGTGTCAAGCATGCCGAGACCTAATCCCTGCATGTGTTGTGCTTGTGTTCCCCTTGATTATGTTTGACAGGGGGCTGAGAGATACCATGTTTTGACGGAAAAGATTTTCTTAGAACACTGGTTTTTGGGTTTTTCTCCAGTTAAAGGCATTCATACATATTCTTCGCAAGTTTATCTGTATGCATATATACATATACTTACTATGTATCCTGCAAATCCAGATACATTTGCAGAGATTGAGTCTTTGAGCTGTTTGCAATGAGAGATTTATTTTTTTTCTTTTGTCATGTTTTAACCCCAGCCAGCAACTAAGCACCACACAGCCGCTTGCTCACTCCCCCCGGTGGGATGGGGAAGAGAATCAGAAGAGTAAAAGTGAGAAAACTTGTGGGTTGCGATAAAGACAGTTTAGGTAAAGCAAAAGCCACACACACAAGCAAAGCAAAACAAGGAATTCATTCACTATTTCCCATTGGCAGGCAGGTGTTCAGCCATCTCCAGGAAAGCAGGGCTCCATCACGCGTAACAGTTACTTGGGAAGGCAAACGTCATCACTCCCAATGTCCCCCCCTTCCTTCTTTCCCCAGCTTGATACGCTGAGCACGATGTCATATGGTATGGGATATCCCTTTGGTCAGTTGGAGTCAGCTGTCCCGGCTGTGTCTCCTCCCAACTTTGTGCACCCCCAGCCTCCTCACGGGTCGGGTGAGAAGCAGAAAACGCCTTGGCTCTGGGTAAGCCCTGCTCAGCAGTAATGAAAACATCCCTGGGTTATCAACACAGTTTTCAGCACAAACCCAAAACATAGCCCCATACCAGCTACTATGAAGAAAATTAACTCTATCCCAGACAAAACCAGCACAGCTTTCTCTAGAACTCCTTGCTCAGGATCCTACATCATGTTCTCACATGCTAACATGGCGTATACTTGCCATACACAAATATTGCTTGGACTGAGGTGAAAACAGCCTAGCACTGAATTATCAGGGGTGTCTGAGCAGCTGATGCCCTTGCTATGTTACTGGAAAGCAATTTTCCCCCAGAAACTCTGTCTGCCAAGTGACTTTACAGCTGATGCCCTTGCTGTGTTACTGGAAAGCAATTTTTCCCCAGAAACTCTGTCTGCCAAGTGACTTTTAAAAATTGTGTTAGGTAAGAACCACAAGCTACATCCAAACATCTTAGATTTAATTGCTTTAAAAAGTATTTCTAATGTAGAACAACTCCTGCAGTATCTGTCTTGTAGGCAACTGGTAGTAAATGATGCAAGGGAGTGGAGACTTGAACAGACCAGGGCAACCTTTAGGAAAAAGCAAAACAAAACAATTGCTTGCCTGGATCTGTGTCAGTGGGAGGCCCCTGTGACCCTTGAGAGCAGCTAATTTGTTTAGCATGTTGCTGCTGTTATGCTAATTAGGTATTTCTTGAACCAAGAGAATGTCGGTTCCAAGTTTCAAAATTTCTTTTTTTCTTAAAAAAAAAAGTTCCTTGAAAGTGTACAATTCTAGCATGCCTTGGTAT
>NW_009610284.1:37142-41425 GCF_000690535.1 Cariama cristata
ATTTCTTGAACCAAGAGAATGTCGGTTCCAAGTTGCAAAATTTCTTTCTTTTTCTTAAAAAAAAAAGTTCCTTGAAAGTGTACAATTCTAGGATGCCTGTGTCTTTTCACTTTGCTTTTACAACCACTACAAAGCTCATTTTCTTTTTTTATGAAAAATGCTGTGGTAGCACTAGGTCAACCTCAAAAGCTCAAAATTAACAGAACTGTATTAAATAGTAAGGTTTTCAATGCTTAAAAGAAACTAATGGTTTTGATGAGGAAAGGCCTGTGCTTGCCAGCTGCATTCTCTAAAGGGACACTTCAGAGAGGCGGAAGGATGGGGGGAATGGTGGAGCCCACTGACTTTTCAAACCTGTAGGATAACAGGTTAGGCTGAGGAAGCCCTAAATGGATTTCTGGTGTTAGCATGACTTTTCAGGATTGGGAGAGATACCAATTGTGATTTGTCATAAAAGCAGAAGTGTGTCTATTCGAAGAGCAGGACAATACTTGTATATGTGTATAACAGACTTGTTTACTAGTTATGAATCGTCACCATTCTGTGTACATAGCAACTGTAATGTTTAACTCACTTTTCAGTTTTAAAAGGTAGGCAAGTAAGTTATTCACAGAAATTGCTAAAATCTGTGTGATCAATTATCAATTCAGTTTCTAGAGACCAAATAATGAGCTCTGGGCTCAGAAATAATCTCAAGAAATATAACACCTGTCAAGCTTGTCTTAAGTAGCTTCTCTCTCCTTGGCAAAATGTTATTTGGTCAGTTCAGTTCAAAGACCAAGGAGTAAAATACTCTGGTCTTGCTATTTCAGCAAATATTTCTTTTGTATCAGGGTCATTTTTGGTTTCTTTTTTTTGATGTTCTACTGTTGAGCTTTCTGCTTCTCCTTCTGTATCACACTTAGAAACCTGGCAGGCATATATCTTTCCAATATGACAGTTTGGAGGTTTTTTGTATTAGTACTCTAAAATGGAATTACTTTCAAACTACTCTCAGTCCCAGTGTTGGTAGAATTGGGCCACTTTTGCATTTAGAATGTCAAACTATAGTTGTTGGCAATGGTAAGTCCTCATGTTCAGACTGTTATAGGCAGTGTGCCCTCTTGCAGACATCGAATTCAGGTGCAGACTGAATTTGCCTTCATTTTTGCATGCTGAAAATTTCCAGTTTGGATCCGTGAGTGTCTCTTTCAGGCCTGTAAATGCTGCACTTCGTGTTTGTCAAGGAAGGCACTAATCTACACCTGTGCTTTGATGTGTAACGCTGTAGTGATGTAAATCATGAGCAATGTAATTGTTTTAGCTTTTTACCCCAGCATAGCTTCTATTAGCTTTCTGAATCTTACTGTTTTTAGAGAATCTCCTCTTACTCAGGGTACTGTATTACAGTGCTGCCTCATGAATCCAAAAATGGTTTTAGTAGCTTCATATCTAGTTGAGCTTTGTAAGAACAGCTTTTGAGCTGGTGAATCTTAATTTATGTAAAGGACTTGGCCGCGAGGGAAATTCCCTCCATAAAATGTACTAGCAGCCATCAGTTGCCCTACCTATTGGAGGCAAGTGTGAGGCGAAAATGAAGCTAAGTACGACTGCAGTAGTAGTAATTACCTAGGTGCTTGTTTAACCATGCAGTAAGTAATGAAGTCGGGGACTGTAATGTCACATCAACTACATTACCTCATTTTCTTCTCTTGCAGACACAGGGAGGTTAAAAATAATGAGCCTGTCTGCCTCTCCCCATACCCCTGAGCACACTGAATCACAAGAACCTCCTTTCTAAAACAAATTTATTTCTTGCTTCCTCCTTCCAACAAAGACTTGCCTGTGATGAATACCAGACTTCACAGCATATTTGTCAAAGCAGTGCACCTGTGAGGGTTCCAGCACAAGATAAATTTTGGCAGGCTGAGGGAGTAGAGGGAGGTACTAGGCAAGGAATAAATCTTTGTGTGTTATGCCAGGCTGCGAATGAGCGGTCTCCTCCTAAGAATCGCCCCTCTGACAAGTTATGATAAATTACACTCTTTGTTGACACCTTCATCGTGTTATTTATGGCTCATTAATTGAACCGAAAAGGAGACTTGTAGCACAGCAGGGGTATTGTACAATACTTTTCCAGTAGGCTGGAACTCAAACCAAAGAACAAAAAAGGGGCAGAAAAAGGTAAAGTAATATATGTATGTGTGTACTCTTCACTGCGAAGAACTAGCTGCTGTGAGATGCCAGTCTAGAATGGTAGCAAGTGCTCTCAGTCCTCACAGAAGCATTCATTTTGGTCCTCTTGGATGTCCCGGTAGGAGTGTGTATGTTTGTCTTGTGCTTTCATCTTTGATTCTCTGTGCATTCCTGATGCATGGGATTATCAGTCTCGTATGAAGGCAGGTGTTCAGCCTGTCTTTCTGGACTTGGCCATCCTTCACTTCCCTAACAGCAGCCTTCCCTGCGCTTTCCTAGTGCCCTATTGCCCGGAGTGAGATTCTGACATGATAGTGGGTGAAAAGGAAGGATGCTGATGTGACACTGAAGTAGTATATCATTTCTATACCAACACAAAATGCTATTCTTTTTGGGCAATATATGCCTTATTCAGAGATGCACTCATTTGGGGAACCTTTGTGGATCCTAGCTCTCTGTCACTGCTACAGGCTGTGTCTTTTGACCAAACGTCCTATTGTGGCAGTATGGGCGGACGTTTTCTCTGAGAAGTAGTGTAAACAGGAAAGGGAGAGGTACAGAATCTGAGCGGGTGGCTGTCTACACTTGTTATGCAAGAGGTGTCTGCAGGAAACGTAGTTGAAAGTCATTGCGGGGGATGACAAAAGAAAGAACAAAATCTTCTTCAGCAGATAAATACTGAGGCAGACGAGCTTGCTTCTGTGAAGAATTGTAGACTTGATGCTGAGCTGTTTAAAATCTGAAATTGTTCTAACAAGCGATGTCCTAAAAGGAAATTAAGGAAACTGACTCCTGAGAGTATTTATCATACGTATTTCAAGACAGGAGTACTTGCAAAGCCTGACCAAGAAAGGAGCATGTTTTCCTGTCAAAGAATTCCAAGATAACCATTCAGCTGCTTGCTGGAGATTACCATCTGAAATTCTCACATTCCCATAGCAGTATGAGCAGCATTACTCATGCGCTTGCTGTTTGGGCTCCTCTCTTCCAGAGGAACCTTCTGTAGTGGCAAGCTTGGGAGTTTCTCAAATCAGTGAGTGAGTGACAGGTCCCTTGGAAGTATGGTCTAGAAGAGGGAGTAGTTGGGCTGAGTGTCAAGAGATCTGAGATTCTCTCTGACATAGTTGTTTAATCAGCTTTGTAGGCACAGTCAAACTTCTTGAACTTTACGGCTTTGGAGTGTCTCTTTTTTCAGGTGTGAATTAAAGCTTTACTTCTCCCTTAGCTAGAGATTGAGCAAGTGGCTCTGCAGGGACAGAATTTAATCAGGTAACACTGACTGAAAACTAATTCCTCTTCTGACAGCTTTCCAGCCTCCCAAGTGAAATACAGGTGCAGTTCCTTTATGTTCCCCTTTAAGGATTTCCTGGGAATAGGGGCAGCCTCTCCTGTGTGTCATTCTGTCGGGGGGGAAGACACCATATTTTGCCAAACTCTTGGTAGGTGATACACAGTTCCTATATATGCAGCTCCCCACTGATGCTCATTGGAAGACTGGTTATGTCCCTGAATTGAAAAGTGGCCTGTGTGACTGAAACTATGATAGCAGTCTGAATAATTTCTTTTTTAAACTGCTATACTTGGCGTGCAGCCTGTAAGCAGTGCTGTTCCTGAATGGTGAGTGTTTTGCAAGCGCAGCTGTTGGTTGGAAGGCTTTGCTGTCGCTCTGCACAGTCGATGGGCTGTGACTCACTGAAAGGTGCTGTAACTTTGGAGCTAGTATGGAAACACGACGGCAGGCTGTGGAGCTGCAAGGCCCCAAATCGCGCTCTGAGCCGGCCCTTCTGTTCCCTGTGGAGCCTACTCTTCTCTCAAAGGCAGCACAATCCCCTGTGCTGTTAATGAGAACAGCAGCAGCATCGCCCCTGTCAGTTTTTGTTTTCCTTCCTCCTGTTTATACCCTATGTTAATAAAAGAGTTGTTGCAGCGTAGTAGCACCGTGCGCGTGGAGGCAGTGAGAACACTCCGTATTTATAGCGCTCCTCTCTGCTGTCTCCCGGGGAATTTTCGCCCGCATACAGCAGAACACGTCTAAAAGTAGCGGCGCGGTGCGGGCGGGGGGAGGCTGAGCCCGCCTTCCCCGTACGGCGCTGTGCCGGGGGCAGGGC
>NW_009610285.1:0-381 GCF_000690535.1 Cariama cristata
GACATGTTTATGCCTGCATGGCGTGTTCTAGGTGACACACGTGGCGTGTCCAGGGTGACACATGTGCATGGCACGTCCTGGGTGACACCCTTACACACTCATGGCGTGTTCTGGGTGACACGCTTGCACACACATGGCGTGTCCTGGGTGACACGTTTGCACACACACACACAGCATGTCCCAGGTGAACACGCTTACACCCGCGTGGCACATCCTGGGTGACACGTTTGCACGCCGAGGGTGACACACGCGTCAGCCCCGCACACGCACGCAGCCGCCTGGGACGCACGGGGTGGTGACACGCTGGCACGCGTGTGCCACCCCCACTGTGACACATGCACACGCACGCACACGCTCCGAAGGGTGGCAGAGCCCGGTGCC
>NW_009610286.1:0-11543 GCF_000690535.1 Cariama cristata
CAGCCCACCCTCCCCATGAACCATCACCGCGCCCCTCTCCGTGGAGCGTGGACCCTCGAGGGGTCGAGTCCCCGAGGGGCTGCTTTGGTGGGACACATCTCCGTCCGGAGGGCGGCTGCCGAGCGTGCTGCGGGGCGAATGGCAGCCCCCCACCCAAGTCAGGCAGCAGCTCCTTTGAAATCCTCCCCGCCAACCTCCTAACGAGACACGGTAATTACATAAGGTGGTTGGCTGTCGATGGCTGGTTACGGAGCGAGAGCTCCGATTGACGTGCGGTGTCCGTAGTTATGCAACGTGGCGGTGTCTGTGGGTGTCCCGTTCTGCTGAGAGCACGGCAAAGCCCTGACCGAGGCCACCAGCCCTGCTCGCGGCGGCCGTGCAATGCCAGGAATCCCTCGCCTTCACCGCAGCGGGAGTGACTTGCCCTGGCAAGCATGCTGTAATGGTCCTGTTGATGAGTTTAGGGTCCTGAGGGGGGATGGAATTGAGGAAGGCTTTCTTCTCGCTTCCTCACCGCTGGGATTTGGTGGCATGAACGTCTCTTTAGCAATGTGGCACGGCGACTGGGCTTGGCCTGCTTTCTGCAGGACCTTGGCTTTTTGTGCCTCTTCCCTGCGTGTTGGGCTGAGTTGGTGAATGTCGCTGTCCTTCCTCCTCTGAGGCACCGTGAGGACTCATTACTCACTCTGAGTAAAGTGGAGTGGAAGAAGCTATATTTAGGGTTTCAATATGACCGTGCGTGTCCATTGGGAAACGCTTGCCATCAGTAGGTGATGCCTTTTGAGAAATCTCCCTACTAAGTACAGATTGTGCAAGTGTTTAGACGCTTGGTTACTTTTTCAGTAGTGCCCACTAATTTGGGGATGTTTTCATCTCTGGATGCCCAGCTGGAGATGGCTCATAGGAGCTTATGTTTGTGCATACAGCTCCGCTGGAAGTCATGTACTGAAGTCATGGTTTCTTCAGTTGTACCAGCACAGCTGGACACAAAGGCAGCGGGCATCCCTGTGGCCCAGGTCTCGGTATGGGAAAACCACTGGACTGTTTTCTTCATGCCAAAACATTGGGTGTCAACCATCACCATGTGGAAAATCACCTTCCTCAAATACTGCCAGGAGACTGAATTCATAAACGGTGCAGTCATGTGAAACCATCACACGTTAGAAGCTGTTGGCTGTCCAGTGGTGAGTCGAGTGCGTTCTCAAGTTCACCACAAAGAGGAACTGGAGTTAGCTTGATGGTTTGGTCAGCTCCCGTGTGCTGCTCACCTCACCAATGCTGATGCTGGTTGCATTATGCTTTTTTCCCTTGTTGGCCTAAGAAAAAGCAGAAATCGCCCTAAGGTTTTTATTTTTATTTACTGGTACAATGTTACACGATGCCCAAAGAGCTCTTTTCAGAACACTGCGTCTTTTCCTCTGCTGGAGCCAGTTTATTGGATAGGATAGGATAAGATTGGATTGGATAGGATTAAATTCATTGGACATAAAATCAGGCCAGCCAGATGTTTGTGCCAAAGCACTTCTTCTGAGGAGAGAGGTCATCATTGTGTCTTTGTTTTGTAGCTGATTTTAATTGAACTTTTTCATTTCAAAATAATTAAATAGCAAGACTTGGCCATTTGGCTAGCTGCTTTGCCTTGTGTTTCTCTTTTTTTGACGTGTTTTCCGAAAACTAGCACAAACGGAACATTTGTTTTGTTGGCCATGGAAAAATTGACTGGAACAACCTGCAGTACGAAGTTACGATGGGGGAGGACATTCCCTTGGTTTTAAGGCACTGGTGGTCTGTGCCTTTCTGTTTCTGTGCCACGTTCTCCTCTCGCCCCATAACAGCCCAGGAGGACACTGAAAATCCTGTTTGTACCACAAACAAGGTGAGGCAGCCAGAGCAGGAGTTTTGCCTCTGTGTGATGGCTGCGCCAGTGGTTTCTCCTTGGGAGGTGTTCTCCAGCAGAAGAGGACTACCCACCTCTGCACTGCCCAGCGGTCTGATTTTCAGTAACATCTGGAGCAGGGTTGCATTTCTGGGCAGCACTCTGCCTCCCACCCGTCGAGGAGCTTCCTTGAGACCCAGCTTCCCAGCAGGTTCCCCTCTGGAAAGGGCTGCGGGGTGAGTGCTGCCATCTCAGCTCCGGCACTTGTTCTTCTGAAAAAGGGAGAGGTCGGAGCCAAATCTGTTCCCTCACCCCTGTGGTCCTTGTAAATTCATCTGCGCAAAGTGGGCCCCGTTCAGTATCTGTACCTGCTGTCTCGACAGGGAAGCTCTTGATGTTCCATCCTTGAGGGCCTGAGCTTGCAGACCTCGTGGTCGTAGCTGGGGCAACACGATGAATATTTGTGCTCCGCTGAAATAATGCTAAGGTACAAGTTACTGAACTTGACTGGTTGACCAAGTACAAAAAACCTTGTGGATCTTCAAAAATAAAACCTTGTGGTCTTCCGTTTCTGGATTCGTACAGCCCTTTGCTCAGCGGGAGCCTGGGACTCTTGAAATACTGAGAATTGTACAAAGATTAAAAAGAATTGGCATGGTGTGAACACCTTTTGGGAACAGTTAATGGTGTGCCCAGCTCAGCCACCAAAGCCACTGCTGAGGACTGGCAAACCCAGAACTTCATCTTAATCCCAGCACCGTGTATCTTGCAACCACTCCCTTTGATGATTTAAAAAGGTGTATCTAATTCTTAGCCAGCCTTCACCGGAAAGGAATGCAGCACGATCGCAATTTTGGTGTGGTATAATTACCCTGCCTTTCTTGCCCCATTACCACTGACATTGCTCTCCTCACGCCTGGGTTTATAGGCTGACTTGTACAACCTCTTTGGTTTGTTTTGCTTTTTTAATGATGTTGGTGAGAAGATGGGAGGTGTTTTCTGGTTTCGTGGAAGCTTCCTTTGGTTTCTGGGTGGCAAGGCACTGAAGTCCTGGTTTTTGTAAGGCTCGGAAAAAGCTGAGTAATACAATGAAGGAGAAAGTCTGGGAATAAGTTTGATTCAGTGGTTGGAGCCAAGTGTAAAGTAGTTCAGAGGAATTCCTCTGAAAAGCAAAGAATTACAGCAGTAGAACTGCAGCGCTGATAAACTATTATTTAGGTTGGGTGGGCTTTTTTTTGACCTTTGTAGCTTTGCCGCTGCAGATCCTCAGGCAGAGGTCTGGGAGACCAAACCCAGCCTTGCATAAATCTGCCCTGGGCAGGGCTTGGGAGAGGGTAGTGCTGACGGCGACGGGGCTGGGGAGCAGGGAGGGAGATGTTGGGCTCTCCCTCTTGCCGCGTGGCTTCAAAGTGTCCCGAGGACGGATTGCCCTGGCACTGTGTACCGAGTCTAAAGTGCGAGGTGCCACGTACTTGTGGCGATGTTCGTAAGCCTGCCCTCCCACTCTCCCCCGTGGGAAAGACAAATGACAGTTATCGGTACGGACATCGCGGCGAGGGTGGTTGGCACGCCTGTGCGCTCTCACGGGCTGGTGCTGTCGCATCTTCATGGACGGAGGAGGGAATCCAGGGCCAGCAGCAGCACGCTCCCCTTGACATTTATTTCATGTGGCTTCCTTGCTTCTTGTTGCCCCCTGAATTCTTCTGGTCTAAGTCTTGCCCTTAGGGGTTCGACCTCTGGCTGTGCATGAATCCAGAGAAGTCAGTTTTCTGGGGCTCTCAGTAACAGAGGTTGTGTAAACTGGTGTTTAAGGAGATGGTTCTGGTCGCACACGGAACTGCTGCACGTCTGGGGCAGAGAACATGGTATCAGAAATATTTGTTTACTGGAGGCTGCACCAGGATCCAAGGGCAGGTACATAGAGGCATGTCAGATAAGGCATTACTTGCCGGTTGCAGGCTGTTCACATTTCAGGATCTTTCAGCGCTTCCAGTCCTTTCTACACAGAATCAATGTCCAAGTGCATCAGAGACTGCTCTTTCCTGCTGTGTCTTGTTTGGGACTTCTTTGGTATTATCATATCTCAACAATTTTATCATGAATCTCGTAATGTTGGTTCTTTTGGCTTTCAGGTGTGAGGTCTTTGTCATTTCACAAATACCTGGCTTTTATTTTATTCACTCTTTTTTTTTTTTTTAATAAGAGGTTTCCCTTTTTTTTTTTTTTTTTTTAAGAGGCAATTTCTGGCAATTTAAGAATTTGGCTACTTTCCTAGCAGCTGAAATCTAGCAGCAAATAAAAATGGCTGTTATATATATATATTTGAAAATCTTGTGATATTCACTCCAAACTCATGATTTTAACCATGGAGATCCATGACCATCATGCTACATCAAATCTGCCAGAGGAGGAACAAGGATAAGTGCTCTCACCATCGGCTCAGGAACTATTTTGCTTATAAGTTACAAGTTATGAGTTACAGATTGCCAGTTACGAATTAGAGAACTTGTGAGTTCGAAACCTAAAGAATTAATTTGTGAATGAGTGAAGTCACGTGTTAGGCTAGTCTGTACAAAGGAGATAGAACCCTTATTTTCCGGTTTTGTTTGTTTCCTAATAAGCTGATAAAATATAGTTGAATTTAGAGAGTACGTTGTCCTGTAAATGCGAGAGTTCCGAACAGACCATGACAGTGCCCAGTCCAGAAGGGGATTCCTGTTGCTTTGTGTGGTCTGCAGGGCAGGGTGGGGGCTGTTTACTCTTTTGAGAAGCTCCACAGAAAAGAGTCTTCATCTGTAAGTTAAAAGACCTGCCTTAATATTTCTGTCTTTACAGTGCTTTCTGCAAATGAAACGTGGAACACGGGAATCACATCTTTACATTTTGATTGCCAGCCCAGCAGTTAAAGTTACGTGCAGAGCGAATTCTGCACTCCCTCCTACGTGGGCAATGCAGTGCATCCCTGGATTTGCTGGACATCACGGCTTGGTCCAAAGTGGAGTCCTGGGGTTGCGGCATTAGGAACAGAGTCAGCATCTGACAGAGTCCCAAACATCTGCAGGTACAGCGTAAGACTGGCACCTGCCCTTCATCCTCCAACCGTGCCGCCAGAAGACCTCCGTTCAGTTGGCACGTCTGCCCCAGGCAGGGAGCAAGGCCATTCCCGAGAAGGAGAGGGGAGACGGGAACTGCAAGCCCGGGTTTCACTGCCCGTGGACGCCGGTTTCGGGTGCAGTATCATCACTCAGGACTTGTTGCAGTCTGAACTCCTCTTCCCCACTGGATTATACGAGGTATCCTCCATTAGCGACACTTTGCTCTGACAGGCATCCTGCTGTGCGTTGCAGCAGCTCAGAGCTAAATAATTTATTTTGGAAGCACGTTTTGTACATGTCTTAGAAAATGGAAGAGAACAGGAATATTGCAACAGTGAACTTGGGGTGGACAAATACATTTTGCCATATAGTTTCTAAGCATTGCACTTTTCCATCCATTTTTTGAAAATTGCTTTCTTTCCCATAATTCTCTTCAAAAGAGAAGGCTGATCCAAAGTGGTTTATTTTTATTTTTTTCAGGGTGGTTCACCAATTTCCATTTTTAATAATAAAGGTGAATAAACAAAAGAAAAAAAACCCATGATAGTATATCGCCTAGCGTTTAAAACAGAGAGAGTGCGTGTTGTGTGCCACAGCACACTTGATCTGTGGACACCAAAGTGTCTCACAGAGGTCATAATCCTCATTTCACAGGTGAGGAAACAGAGGTGCTGAGAGGGAAAGTGGCTTAGCAGGTCAATGGCAAAGCAGGGACAGGAGTCTCCCGAGCCTGTACGGCAGGTGGAGATGAGGGAGCAGAGGAGAACAAACCTGTCCTCACCTGATGAGGACAGCCCAGGTCCCAAGTGCAATGAAGGCACAGCGATGCTGCAGGGAGAGCAGCAAGTCATGCCACGAGCCGTGGAGCCAGCAAAGCCTGGTTTCCTCCCGTTTTGCGTCTAAAGCGTAGTCCGGGGGTTGTCTGATGTTGGCCTTTGATGGTGCAATCACAGGGTGCCACTGTGGCCTTTCCCTCACCAAGGGATCTGGCTGCTCAGCGCTGTTGTCTGTTTTCCGCAAACTTCTGGGTCCTTGAGAATTTTTGAGCCTTTCTGTCAGGCGTGATCACTGTGAGCCAGTGGAGTTACAAGGAACACGTCCTTGCATGCACACACACACGCACGTGCACGCACGGACACATCTGTCTTGGCATTGCAGTATAGGGGGGACCTTATCCTATGGAACTCTGCAATCAGTCAACATTTTAATATTGCAGATCTGCCGTTTTGACCTTTTTTTCTCTGTAACAGAGTTCTGAAAGTGGATAAAGGGTGGTACAGCAAGGTTGTTCATGATGTTGATTCAGTAGCCACTAATGTTTAACCTTACGGGAAAATGCTTCCCATGGGGAGACACAAAATTGGACTTCCAACTCCGTAGCTGCGTCTTCTTTGAGCCCTGAGAGACTCGCTACAAAGTAAGACTCATTCAGGTTATTCATTTGATGAATAACTTGAGGGAGAAGACTTTTTTTATGCCTGCAGACATGCTGCCTTGGGTCGTGGACCTGTCATATCTCATTACCCAGAGAGGGGGAGGTTGAATGGGAATTTTGGTGTGAAATTCTGAAGCAGTGGTTTTCAAGCTTTCTTGATTTGTGAACTCTGAAAATACTTTGGGGAGCCATTCAGCTTCCTTCATGGTAAATTGAAACCTACTGATGAAAGCTTGGTTTTCTTAGCTTTAGTGGACCCGTTAAAGATAGGCCATGGATGCCACAGGTCTGCTGGCCAAAAGTTGAAACAATTGCTCTAAAGAACACCCCTGGTATTTCAGGAGTGCTTCTCATGGCTCAGGAGAAAGCATCTTTCCCACTGAGGACTAGAAGACAGATGCTCCATAAGTGTATAGAATTTCATGGCATGATGTGGCTGTGAGTTAATTGAAGATCTTAGAGTGTTTTTCATAAAGGGATTTGCCTCTGAAAGGTAGACACGATTTGGGGGATTGTCCCACTCTACTCATCTTGTAGGAAGCAGCAAACTCAATGGGAGCCAGGACCCAAGGTCCTGGCTCTGTCTGTCGGAGAGCATCCCTGCTCTGGTTGTGCATGCCTGAAGAGGTCTGTCTGGGCTCACCCTTCGCCCCTGTGCATGTGCAGGGTGCCGTTGGACCTGCCGTCCTCGGGACATCAGCTCTTGGCTCAGGGAACAGAGCCTGTCTACCTTTGTCGCAAACTGTGCTACAGAACTGGTAGTTACTATTCATGATAACGGCTTTGAAATGGCTTGCCGTGTAACTTCTGGTTAACAGTGCATCCCTCTCTGCTTTCTGCTTCTTCAGACGAGAGTTACAAAAGGTGGGTAGTAGGGGTCAGTTGTCTAGCTGACATTCACCCTCTTTGGCCTTCAACTCTTTTTTCTTGATGAAGTCTGTGTTAGCCATCAATTGAAAAGACACAGCGTTGTGTTCTTAGCCCACAGGAGGGTTGTGAGAGTTTTAGTAATAAACTCTTCTAGATCATCAAGTGAAATGTGCTATACAAATGCAGATTAGTGTTACCAGAGAGCCTGCAGGTTCTTTGCCTTGTGTGACTCTTCTGTAGTGCCTGCAAGCAGGCCTGAATACATTTGCTGCTCCGAGTACTGATCTCAGATGTAATATAACATCCGAACAGACTTTTGTTCTTTGTATTTTAAATATTACAGTGCTTTGTATCATGCAACCTATGATGATACTGTTTAGCATCTCTGTTATTAGAGCATCTCTTCATACTTTTGTTGTTACAGGTCCCAGGGGCATTTTTTACGGGCAGACCTCAAAGACCTAGTAGTACTTCAGTTTTCCAGATAGGAAAATTGAGGTGCATTTTCCAAGCAAAAACTCTGAGCCAGTGGTGTAGAAACTGGGTCTCCTACCTTGCACTTGCTTTCTCTCCAAGCACTGAGAAACTGTGCTTTCAAAAGCACTGAAGACTATAAATTACAGGACCTTAACACAGAGTTTGGAAGTGAAAAAAAGTTTGCTAAAGAGAATTTTTTATCCCTCTGCGTGCTGTGAGTGACACTTCCACTGGGCGCTGCAGCGGGTGGGATCCCCGCGTGCCTGCTTACTCCTGGTGAGATGATTTATCTGGAGGGGAAAGCCCTCACCCATCAGCAATGGCTCCTGTTCTACTCGTTGGCTGTTGAGTGTTTTTCATCCCCAGGTGCTTCAGTAATGTTCTTCTCTTAATACCGAGCCTTTTTGCCGGTTACCAGTGTGTTCCTCGGACTAGGAAGGCTTTCCAGGCTGTTGTTCAAAAAGAGTTATTTGGAGAACATACACGAATGGTGGTGGAGGAGGGATACCTGAAGATCCCTCTTCTTCACACCTTGCCAGGAGAATAGCCTTATTACTGGGCTAGGTGGTTGTGGTTCTCCATCTGTTCTGTTTCATGAACCTAACATTCCTCACTGCCCAGTAGTCTGAAGTCAAGATGAGGCAAGAAATGCTTCCCTGCCTCCAGCCAACGTGGGTGCTTTGGAAGGAGGTGCTGGCTTGATCTCGGTTAGACTGAAGATGGCATTTCCATGTCTGCTTTGCCTTTGGTGGGTGTCCTGGTCCCCTTGGTTGATGCATCAAACCTTGGCATAAAAATGTGAGAGGTAGAGCAAGGAACAATCCTCTTTTGTGTCCACTTGCCGGTGGGATTCAAAAGCCACCTTAAGGAGGCAGGGGACCCATTTCCTTAGTTTTGCTTATTGGCAGTTTTAGGTGTTGATTGCAATTACTCAGCAATTGTGGCACCTCATATTGGAGGTGTAGGTGGGTAGCTGGGGTTTGGGCATTTCAGTGCTGGAGCCAGGCACCTGGAAGGGAGGTGTGGGAGTTGCTGTCACCACACCTAAACCCTTTGTCAATCTGGGGCCAGAGCGCCCAAGGTGAGTAATTGTTATTGATGGAGGAGCTGCCTTGTTTGTCCGCTGAATAAATAAAGCAGATTTTCCAGCTCTTCTCTCCGCCAAGTCTCTCCCATCGTTTTCCAACTTCCCCATGTCACTCCCTTTCCCTAATCTCCCCATCTTTTCTCTATGGCTTCCTGCAGTTTCAGCTCTGGCAGGCGACTCCCGGGGTGGTACAGTCTTCCCAGCTGAAGAGGACTTTCCGAGGGCAACCTGAATGTCCCGAACGGTTGCCTGTACAACCCTCTTCCCAAAACCATCTGTGTCAAAAAGTGATGTTTTTGCCTTGCGTTGCAATGATCATATTTAATTGTTAGTTAAATATCGAGGTCACCAGCCACTCCTATTCCTAAAGAAGCACTATGCCTTTTAAACAGGCAGTGCTGGAGGGCAAGGGCATTTACTGACCAAACCATTTGCAGAAGAGTTGACCTTTCCATTTGCCCTTCAAAGCCAAGGTTGCCGTATTTTCCCAGAACTGTGACCTGAATAGCAATTTAGTGTCCTGCTAGGGTGGTTGGGCCTGGGGTGCCCTGTTTCCTGCCACTCGTTTCAGTAACTGCAATGATTTCAGCATCCTTGTGAAAAACAATTCAGACAATCCATGGGGTCTTTCCAAGAGCAGAAACGCAGCACGATGGGACACACCAAAACCCATTTTGATAGTAGTACACTAATTAAATGGACAGACCCTGCGGACGCTCTGGGTCAATATACAATAACGGCGGTGCTGTGTGAAGCTTTGATTCCATCAGAGCAGCTCTATCGCATTGATTTGTGCCAGAGAATAGCTGGGTAGCTTTTTTATGTGTAGATCCACTTCCTGACCTGGCAGACTTTGCAGCACGAAAGCGTCAGCAAGATATCAGTGCTTGTTTCTTCCATGTGTTCTGACAGGGATACGTATCTGGTCCTCTTTGCCGAGGGTACAGCTCCTTTAGAGACGCCTTTTGTGGAAGAGCTTTACTTGGGGAAAGAGTTATTTTTCATGACAGTTTTATGCCGTTCAAATGTTAAAGTCTTTGCATAGCAGAGGAAGATGTGGTTATTCTAGCACAAAAACGCGTGTGTTTGCATGGTTCTGGGAATCAGTATAAATTGTGCTAGCAAGAACATGGCTTTTGTTTATGTGTTGTGTTGGAAAAGTCAGCACTGTAATAGAATATAACTCTAAACAGAATAAACCTGGTGCTATTTTTCATTCTCAGGCCGCCCAACTGAAATGTATCTTCACCATCACCATGTTGACAAGGGCAACTGTGAGAGGTCAAGTGAGTTGGAGTCAGACTCATCTCACCACCTTCAGCTATCCAACTCCAGCACCAACAGCCTGACACTGGAGACACTCTCCTTGAAGGATTTTAGGATGGGTTGAACTGTGGCCTAGAATAATCTGTTTCTATCCACTGGGTTATAAAGGAGCACATATCTACCGCTTCCAGCACAGATCTCCCACTCACTGGGGCACAGTGCCCACTGCAGGTACACGGCACCAGCCCCTCCTCAGCCTGTCTTAATTAAAACCAGCTTTATTATCCGATAGGTACCGACAGAATATGGCCCACGACACAGAAGGCTCCTGCCCTGAGGATGTTTCCCTGTAAACAGATGGCAAGCAGAAAATATGCCAGAAAAGCTCTGCCTTGGAAGGTTTGCGATTCTTCTCCCCTTCAGATGTAGCATCGCTGCTGGCTGGTGCGGGCTCCAGTTACAGAAGAGGTCTTCAAGGCTGAGGCAGCGTGGAAAGGCTGCAAGGGCCGAACATGAAACCAAGGGAGGGAGAAAGATCCAACCAATTAGATTCGCCAATGGGGATTTTATTTCAGCCCGTCCCTCTCCCTCTGCGCTTGGCACTGTAGGGATGTAGGAGGGCAGCTCTGCCTGGGGAGAGGTATCATCCGCACAGGCAGGAGAAGGGGTGGGGGACAGCACGTACTCGGCTTAATTTTACAGACTCGAAACAGATTTCACCAGCTGACGTCATGACTTGTACGAGGTTGGCGAGGATGTCGGCGGCAGAGGCGGTAATTAAACCCCTGGCATTCCAGCCCGAGGCACGGTCATGTCCTCCTTCGGCTGAAGCAGAGTTAGTCTGACGCAGCAGAAGCCTTACAGAACCAGGCCAGATTTTCATTTTCGAAGCAACAGTTTCAGAACTACATACGTGGGATTTTTCGCGCTTTATATGCTGGAGAATAAGCGTACTTCTGTCCCCTGCTGTCTCAGACTTCGTTTGGTGGCATGCCTGTTGGGGAACGAGGGCTTGTCTTCCAGCTAACTACGCACGGCTTTCATTTACATTCCCGGTTTGATTTGTGTTGGGATAGCAGAGGTTTGCACTGGCGTGTGAGACATTTTCTTATTGCTCGTCTACAACCGCAGTTGCATTTCAGAAGCATTTTGGCACATTGCCCCGCTGGCAGCCAACGATGGCAGGAGCAGCTTCACCGGCTGAAGTGTTTTTGTTGCGATGCATTAGCCCGTCTCTATTACTGCACAAGGTTTTCCTTTTCCCCTCATCTGTTTGGCCGTATCAGAACGTGTGAACTCTTTGAATCTTTGATCTTTTTCAACATTTGGAGTGGCCCTGAATAAACACTTGTTAGGGAAAAAACTTAATGGGAAAGACTTAGTGTGTTTCTTGGCTTATTATTCTGGCGGACACAATCTCTTGCCGATGCGGCATTA
>NW_009610287.1:0-5219 GCF_000690535.1 Cariama cristata
AGGCAGGAGAAGCAGGTGCTGAGCTCAGCAGAGGTGTTCTCAGCTCACGCCTGAAAGGTGACAGGCACAAAAAAGCCTCCCAAAGCTTGGGACTTAAAGGAGCCAAATGTGCTCAGAGCCCAGAGGCACCCCGTTTCCAGCCCCCCGACTCGAGGGTACCCAGCTAGCACGGGTGCACCCCACTAGCAGTGAGGGAGGGGCTGCATCGCCCCGTGGGGTGGGTGAGCACAAAATTGGAGAGAGCTGGAAGGAGACCGTTGTCCTCGGTGTGCACGTTTGCCCAGGCTCCGGGACAGGACCGGGCTATAGTCTGGGGGGGCTGTGGTGCAAACAGGGTCCCCTCGTGCCATGCTGGCCCCATGGCGGGCCATCCCTCTCTGCACTTGGTACCACCATGGGCACCATAAATCACAGAATGACACTGGGGGAAAGCTGCCCCTTTGCCTTCCCCGTGGTGGGACGCTCTCCTCTTTCCCGGCCCTTCTCCAGCCTCCTTGCTTCCCAGGTGACAAACATTCCTCCAACCCCAAGAACCTGGCATGGCTCAACCATCTCCGCTGCGAGTGCTGTGCAATTACGATGCTCTCCCAGCACCAAGCAGCCAACCACCCCCTTTCAAACACTAACTATGGGCTCCTTTGCTTGTGCAGAATCCCCATGTTTTCCCATAAGGCTGATGAAGAAGAAATACCACGTTATGACTGTTGTGATGCCGTAACTCCGATTTCCATAGGGATCCCAGGCCCTCACTCTGCTTCTTTCTCCCTGATGTAAACCAGAGGTGGCTTTGGTCAGCAGAGCTCCAGGTAGCATATGCTGCAACAGCATCAGCCACAGGCAAGCTCAGAGATGAGAGACAGCTGGAAATTTTCCACGAAACAGCACTTTCTCCCCATGAAACAGCACTTTTTGCCAAGGAGAAGTGAGAAAAGAAAAAAAAAAATATCCTTTCGAGTTTCATAAATACAAAAGGATTTTTGTGTTCCTCCACATTTTTCATGGGCAGGGGACAGGGAAGGAGTCACTGCCACACCGGCTCCGAGCAGCACAATACCGGGCTGAGGCGGACGGACACGCAGACTGAGGATTTGCAGAAAGCGGGGCTCAGAAGCAGCAGTCAGCGCTGTCAAGCCAAATTCCAACCCTTAGGTCAGCTCTGCCTGATCTTCAACACAGGCAGCCCAACATCTTGGCAAGGACTGCCCCCCTCCCCAAAACCTGTCCCGTGGGGACCTTATGGACATGACCGTGCAGACCCCCTGGGCTGGACAGACACCTAACTCCAGCTGGGCTGCCTCAGTTCTTGCCATTTGAGGTGCAGTTGGGAGTCTTCTGGTGCATCTGGCCTTCTCTGGATAAACCACCTGGTTTTCTTAACCAGGCCTTTGGGCAGGGAGGGAAGCAGCAGACTAAGGAAGGTACCATGGGGATGCTGCCACCCCCGATCTCCTTGCTCCTTCCTGCTCTCTCCATTCCCAGCTCCTGCTCCTCTGACAGGAGACCCTTAGTCCCCATCTGAGCTGTAAAACCACCTAAAAAAGTGATGTTTCCCCCCTTGCTGCTCTCGAGAGCACCGCTCCAACCGGCAGCGGGAGGCAAAGCCTTTCACTTTGAGACCAGCTCAGTGCGATGGGGCTGGAAACCTTCCTAACGCACGTAAACACACAACATGAAGTGATCAGGGCAGCAGCCAAATAGCTGTCTCCTCTGTGCCAGGAGCCGGCTGTGCTGTCCCGAGAGGTTGGGAGGGAAACAGAGCATCCCATCCCAGGGAGGGCAGAGCAGGGGGCTACGACAGTTCCAGCATGGGGTGAATTTTACTGTGGGAACCCCCTCTCACCTCCATAAGGATAGTGTTGAGGTCCCTCTGCACATCCCACAAGCTTTGGGTCGAGCCAAGTGGCAGCTCTTCCCTGAGGCTAGTGGCAGCAGCGTCCCAGCTGGAAAAGGCCGGGGTATGGCGAGGCACAACACATTCCTTTTGTAGGACTTAGGGGTGAGGGTCATCGAGCAGGAGAAGGCACCAGGGAGGAGATGGTTCCCCCCCATGCCTCCCTCCAGGGCTGACCCCGGCCTGGAAAAGCCTGCCAAGGGCCCGGCAGTTCTTGGGTAGGCAGAAGGCAGCTCAGCCGCCTTGGCTTCCTCCAGGTGCCTCCTGCAGCACCAGCCAGGAAAAAATATGAAATAAAATGCAGAAGCTGCTCTTGGTAATTGCTGTTCAACAAGCTTTTCTGTTGCCTCCAGCCAGTGCATCAGACAACAACTCCCCGTTACCCTGCAGGACAGCACACAGGCATCAGTGATGCTGTAACAGCCCCAGGAGCAACGTGCAAAACCCCAGAAACCCGGCGATTAGCGGGGGAACCCCGACGTGCACGGAAACCTCCAGGGCCAGGCGAGGGAAGGAGGCCACCAGACCCTGCTGCTTCCCTTGCTGCAGGTCTCCTACCGCTCATCGCAGAACATCCAGCTTCATCCCGAGTCCACAGGGCCACGTGGGAGAGGGATTGTCCGGAGATGGGGAAAGGCACGTCCCATATGCACAGCCTGGGAGGGTGCTGGGGTTCGGCAGGGACCACTTGCACTCACGGTGCTGGCCAGGGAGCCGGGCAGAGTTACCTCTGCTGCTCCCAACTCCTGCCAGCACCATCCCGGGCAGGATCCATCACCCCATGGATGGGAACGTGGCTTTGCTGGCCCCCCGCGGCCCTCGTCGCTGTGGCAGACAGTCCCTTCCCTGTGCTGCCGCCTGAAAAAAAAAAAAGCTTAATTAGCTACTAGTTCGCTGTCTGTTTAGAGGGATAAATCTAAAATCCAAGGATGGTAATAAAGCAGTGAATTATCTTCTTCGGCAACTGAGAAGCAATGTCCCCAAAAATCAATATGCTGAAGTTATACATACACACACACACGCGCGCACACACACGTGTATGTTTGTTATTATTACAAACCAGGCAGCAGCAGGGAATGGAAGGAACCAACTCAGCAGCCAGCTGGTAGAAAAGAAACCAGTTTTCCACCAGTTAGAGCCCCTGCCCGGTCAGAGGTAGACGTGGAGCATCTCCGGTGTGGGCTCCAGACAGCCGCCTCCACAGCCCTGCCTGTAACCCGGGACAGAGCCACGGTTTCAGCTCCGACACCAGAGCATCCTCCACCAGCAGGGACTCACCCTGTGCCACTGGCCCAGCAAAAGACCTTGGGAATTTTCAACTGATTTTGAGTAACCATGTTACCATGAGTCCCAAAGCTCCCTAACCCAGCCATCGCCAGAAAGAACATGATGGTTTAGGTCACCACAACTAGAGAAAAGGGGTTATAAATGCAAGGTGGGCTGTAAACCAGCATAGACACAGCTGAAAATATGATATTCCTGTAAAGGGCACGGACTGACAGTCATCACCACTCAGCTGCGGGCAGCACACCCGGAGGCACCTCCAGACAAGTCACAGTGACAGCGTTTGTGTTGGCTTTTGATGAGCGATACCTAAGTGCTGCCAGGGCTCCAAAGGCACCCCAGGACCCCCCAGAGACTCCCCACTCCACCCTGGGACCCGTCTTCAATCCCTTCCAAAGCCTGGGGCTTGAACTCTGCCCGTGTTTCTGCTTGGAGCCTCCTCTTGAGCCTCAAGCTACTGGGTCTTCATGGAAAAATAATGATCACAGGAGGAGAATCACAACAAACCACCGAGCTGTAATGTGCTACGACAAGCTACTTTCTCAAGTTCTCCCCGCACACAATTTTGCCCTTGAGATAAGAAATATAATTTGATTGCAGGAGCTGCAATGCCTAAATGCTTTGTGCATAAGATCACTTAGTCACAGTAACTTCTCCGTCCCCCTCAAGCAACATTGCTGGGTACAAGGCACTCTTTATTGATATAAAACAACTTAGCTCCATCACTGGCTCAGCCTCAATTACTGCATTCACGCCTCTGTCCATCTCTGTAGCAACAAGGCGGAAAGGCTTCGAGCCCGGTACCGATCTCCCGCACCAGCGAGCATCACCAGCCGCCCTCGGCGCAGAGCTGCCTGCGATGTGCTCTCCCTGTACCATGGGCTCCCGCTGGCACCGGAGGGCTGCGATGCCCGTACAGACAGCCCTGCTCCACCCCTGCAGTGCATCGAGGCTTTCTGCCTATTCCCAGGGGCAGCAAAAACAGCCCTAAATTTGCTCATTGGTGTTTGGAGAGGGCACCGGGCAAAGAGCAGGGAGGGGATGGCAGCGTCCTAAAGCCACCTTTGCATCTCCATGCACAGGATGCTCAGGAGTCCCCAGGACTTCTGAAAGGGACCAAGAGAAACTGGGAAGGACTGTGGCTGATGGGACATCTCCAGCAGCAAGCAGCACGGATGGCAGATGCTGATCCCCGTCCCCTCCTTCCCTGGGACGGCAGCTGGGAGCCCAGTGGGGATGTACAGCATTTCTGCACTGCTTAAAGGTCAGCAGCATTCCCCGGGGCCAGATTGGGCAGGCTTAGAGGCGGGTTGCACCCCTCGGCAGTCAGGCTGGGCTCTCCCAGCTTGCCAGATCGTTCTGTGTTGCTTGGGGAGCAGGAGGAACATTGCAACCCTCACCGGGCTGCGGCTGCGATCACCACGGCGTGTTGCAGCCCACGGTGCTGGTAGCACAGCACAGGACATCCAGCTGTGGTGCTCAGGTACCTGCTGGAGGTGCACAGCCAGGTCAGGTGTAAAACATGAGATTGTACAGCTCCCGTCAGCACAGGGCAGTGTCGGCACAGCCTCGCACGGGGAATTTGGGAAGCTCCTGCCCTTGCAAGTCTGTCAGCACTGTGATTCCTTCACTTCCATTAGTTGCTACTTCAATTACAGCAAAGGAAAATAATAGAGGTAAGGATCACTCCTTGGCTCCCGATAGGATTATGTGTTTTGAGAGCAGAAGGCAAGCTGAATTTCCCTTTCTCTTCTTGAAGAAAGAAATTAGTGCATTTTTCTTACAGTGTTAATTAAAACCAGCAATTACCCTGGCTTCACCAAGAAGACAACGCAAAAGGTAAAAGGAAAGCCTGAACCAGCTTGAGCGGTCAGAAAGGTTTCCTGACTGCCTTGCTGCAAAAGGAGATGCCCAGAGGAAACGAGAGCAGCAATTAAAAATTAAAGAGAGAAGGAGAGCTGTACAGCGGATGACGGCGATGTATTTGTATCGCTGCAGTGCATTAACAGGGCGGCGGTTCCCCTGGGGGGGAGCCACGACACCC